>NC_053028.1:184531492-184657216 GCF_003073215.2 Triticum urartu | reverse complement strand
AAAGTGCTCATGAAATTTAAAAATATTCATGAGTTCAAAAAATATTCATGAGTTTAAAAATATTCATGTGTTCAAAAAATATTAAAAAATATTAAAAAATCTTCATGAGTTCAAAAAATTAACATAGCAGTATTAACAAATATTAACAAATAAACATAAATAAAAATTGGTATACTAGAATAAACATAAATAAATATTCATGAGGACTAGAACAGAAGAAATATCATTTCAATATGTCGAAATACAATCGAGAACTGAAGACTATAATTTAAATACAATCGATCTTAGCTAGCTATCTTTTCACAATCTTCGTGCCCTTCTTTTTCGCAAATGGAGTTCTTCTGTTGAACGGGCATCCTTTAGATAGGGTGGTCCTGCTTGTTCTTGTGGTGTATGGCACTTCATCGTCGTCTTCATGTTCCATCTTTGGGTCACCGTACTTGTCAAAGTCTTTCTCATTAGTGACTCCATCCATTCTGATGATCTTCCTTTTGCCTCTCCTCACGACAACACGACTGGGCTTTGACGGGTCGGTAATGAAGAAGCATTGGTCCACTTGGGAAGCCAGTACCCATGGCTCATTTTTCTCGTTGACGTTTGCGCCCACGGTCTTGGATTTGGTTTCGGGTATAACCATGGTGGTGAAATACCGGTCTTCTTTTAGGACGCTCTTGGCCCATTTGACACGGAACATCGAGACCTGCTCTCCAGCATAGCTCAGCTCCCAGATCTCCTCGATCCTTCCGTAGTATCTGTCCTTGTCGTTACCGGTGTAGGATTCCATCGTTACCCCGGAGTTCTGATAACCATCGCTATTCATGTCCTTGTCCTCGGTGTAGAATGTGTAGTCTTTGATATCTTACGCCTCATAGGTCATCAGGTTGTTCTCGGCGCCCTGTGACAAGGCGAATATGAGTTTTTCTTCCGCGGAAGAATCCTCATGTAAAGGGTACGACGGAAGCTTCTCCTTGAACCAATGCGTGAAACATGAGTTGTGCTCTTTGATTATATCTCCGTCCGTCCTCTATTGGCCTCGGTCATTGTACGTCTTCTCAATAAAGGTTTTGTGCTCTACCACCCAAGGATCGACCACGTCTATGTGTTGTAGCGCGACTAGGTTTGCTCTTTCAAAGTCGGCGACTCAACCCTCGAAGTCGACATGCATTTCGCGGCGACCATCGCGGTGACCCCATCCAGCGAGCCTACCGAGGTGCCTGTTGACGGCCAGACCAACGGGTTCTCGATGCCTAGATAATTCGTGCAGTAGGAGATGCACTCTTCGGTCAGAAAGCCCCTGGCTATGCTTCCCTCTGGATGTGACATGTTGCGAACGTATCCTTTGATGACACCATTCATCCTTTCGAACGGCATCATGCTGTGCAGGAACGTTGGCCGAAGTTGGATGATATCCTCCACGATATGGACCAGCAGATGCACCAGAACATCGAAGAATGCGGGCGGAAGTACATCTCAAGCTCGCATAGTATCACCATGATCTCTTCCTATAGCCTTCTGAGTTGCCTCACCCCAACCGACTTCCAAGAGATGACGTCGAAAAAGTTGCATAGGCCAAATAGCGTTTCACGGACGTGCGCGTCCATGATCCCACAGATTGCAACTGTAAGTATCTGCGTCATCAGCACATGACAGTCGTGAGACTTCATCCCGCTGAACTTCTGCTTCGCTGAGTCTAGGTATCTGCTTATCTTCCCCGCATAACCGTAAGGAAGTTTTACTCCTACGAGGCAGGTGAAAAACTACTCGATCTCCTCCTGACATAGAGTGAAGCACGCAGGAGGGTAGTCATTTCTGATCATCTTGGCCTTTTTGCCTTTGCGACGACTTTCCGTGTCCTGCTTCGCCTCATCATCATCATCATTAGCGTGAAGCTCCGCCCTGATGCCCATTGATTTCAAGTCTTCCCTTGCTTTTGGCCCATCTTTGGTCCTCTCTGGCATGTTGAGCAGGGTACCATGCAGACTCTCGCACACGTTCTTCGTGATATGCATGACATCAAGGTTGTGAGGCACACGGAGGATCTTCCAGTATGGCAAGTCCTAGAAAACAGACCTCGTTTTACATACCTTCAGCAGCGGCTCTGGCGCCTTTCGCTTCTTTCTCGGCTCTGGCGCCTTTTGCTTCTTTCCCAGCAGTGGGCAATCTTTCCAATTTTTCAACAGCTCGTCTATTTCCTCGCTGCTCCTCGTACGCGGGTGTTTTCGGGGTTCGGTTTCACCATCGAACAGATCCTTGCGTTTTCTCCATGAGTCATCGTCGTGAAGCCACCTTCGATGTCCCATGAACACGGTTTTCGAAGACCTGGGATCTCCATCTTTGGCGATACGTTGTGTCATCCATGCACCTGACGCATCCAGAAAATCCGTGGACCACCTGCCCCGCGACATATCTGTAACCGAGATAGTCGTGCACCATCGTGAGCAGCGCGGCTCTCATAGGGAAATATTCTTTCTCTGTAGCGTCCCATGTATTGGCTGGAATTTTCCACAGCGTGTCTAGCTCCTCTTTCAGCAGCCCTAGATACAGATTGATGTCGTTTGCTGGTTGTTTCGGCCCTTCAATTAGCATACTCATGTGAATGTACTTCCTCTTCATGCACAACCTGGGGGAAGGTTGTACATCCACACAAACACAGGCCAGGTGCTATGTGTGCTTCTCTGGCTGCCAAACGGATTGACTCCATGGGTGCTCGCGCCCAGCACGATGTTCCTGGTTACTAATGGCGCACCTGTTACGTGGTGCGCCATTACTAGTTTTTCAAAAAAAATGTTAGTAGTGGCGCGCCGTGGTTGTGGTGCGCCATTACTGGTTTGAACTAGTAATGGCGCACTATACCCTGGTGCACCATTACTAGTTTTGAAAAAGAAATTGTTAGTAGTGGCGCACAGAGTGTGTGGTGCGCCATTATTAGTTTTGGAAAAAAACTGTTAGTAGTGGCGCACCATGGGTGTGGTGCGCCATTAGTGATATGGACACTAATGGCGCACCTACACATGGTGCGCCACTGCTATATAGCAGTGGCGCACCACATATGTGGTGCACCATTAATGTCCATATTAGTTATAGCCCTTTTCCTAGTAGTGTTACCACAAGGACATGTCCTCCGTCATTCGTCAAAGGCCGGACTTCCACACCTTATCCTCAAGTGAAGTGTTGGATGAGTTTGTGGCCATGAGCATCTTGGACAAGACCGCCGACAATGCGGTGCTCCGTTCTCAAAGAGCAAAGAAGCCCAACCTTGCATTAAATGCCAAGGTTAGTGTGGAAGAAGAGGACGAAGAAGAAGAAGAGGAGAGCAGCCCCGAAGATACAAAGTATGCCTATCATGAACACATGGCTCTTGCTTCAAGGAAATTTTGGAGCAAGAAAAACTCAAGGCCCAACTTCAACAAGAACAACTCAAGTGGCACGAAGGGCAAGCAACGTGTGAGGTATAATTGTGGCAATGTGAGACATTTTGTTGCGGAGTGCACGTATGAGAAGAGGGAAGACAATGGTGGCAAGCTCATCCGAAAGGACAAAGCCAAGTCTTTCCCAAACAAGAGCAACTTCACCAAGAGGACTCCTCCCAAGGCATTGGTGGTACAAGAAGAGTAGAATGAGGATGATGATGAGGAGGAGGATGGTGAGTTGGTTCCCATGGCCTCCGTTGCCATTTCAACAACTTCACGAGTGTCACTCTTCGACTCACCCAATGAGAGCATCACCGTCAAGTGCCGCATGGCTAAAGCCACCAACAAGGTAACCCCTAACATCAAAACTACCATCATTAATAATCCTTCTTTGATGGATTGCATTGATGAACATGATGGACCTAATGTGGAGGAGAATGAGTTTGAGTCCTTTATGGGCAAACTCAAGGGTAAATCCAAGAAGCACTTCGTTGCTCTCTTGGAAGAACTTGGTGAAGCCAATGACATGATCGAGGCTCACAAAGATACCATCTCTAAGATGGAGGGGCATAGTCATGACTATGCCAATGAGATTTCGGATCTTTCCAATGCTCTTGAGAAAGAGTGTGGTCTTCGTTTGGCTCTTGAGGAGTCACACAACGATGATCACGCTAAGTTAAAGAAAAATCTTGATCATGCTATTGTTGTTTCTCGTGTGCTAAACTCCGAGAAGGCCAAGCTTGGGGTTGATCTTGCTAGACTCAAAGAGGAGTTTGACCTACTTGACAAGGCTCACAAGGTCTTGAAGGGTACTCATGCTAGCCTTAAAAGAGTCTCATGATCAACTTCAAGTAAAGCTAACCAAGGAGAAAGCCACATTTCCTCATATGGTGTTAATTGATAATGCAAATGCTACTAACCCATGTTGTGAGCATGTGCATCTTGTTGAGGAGAATGCTAAGTTGAAGGAGCGACTTGAGAAAGGCCTTGTTTCTTGCATACAAGGCGAGAAAAACCTCAACAACCTTTTGTGCAATCAAAAGGGAGTTGTGGCCAAGGAAGGGATTGGGTACGCACCAATTCCAAGAACAAGAAGAGGAATGACAAGGCCAAATGACCTCGCCCTCTCAAGCAAACCTTTGTGAAGGAGGGAGAGGGTGCTACAAATGAGAAGAAGAAGAAGAACACCATGAAGGGTGGTGATGCCAAGAAGGGCAACACTTCCCTTCCCAACCAAGCCGGTGACTTTAACCCTTCTTATGTGTTGTGGCGTGCTAGTGATGGACATGTCTATGCCAAATTTGTTGGCTCTCCTTATGAATAAAATTGAATGGTCTATTTGGGTTCCTAAGACCCTTGTTACTAACATCAAAGGACCCATTACTAAATGGGTACATAAAACCAAGCATTGATCTCTTGTAGGTGTTTGCTTCCGGTGGGGGGTCATGGTTGCTCGATAGTGGAGCCACTAATCATATGACCGGAAGCAAGGACTTGGTGGTGGATGTTCACAAGATTCCATCTATGCCCACCAATGTCGAGTGGGGTGATGCCTCGTCCTCCAAGGTATTGGGGCTGGGCAAGGTTGTCATTTCTCATGATCTCACGATCGAGAAGGCCATGCTTGTTGAGTCCCTTGCATACAATTTACTTTCCGTTCGTCAACTTGCACTCATGGGCTTTGCCACTTTCTTTGATGTTGATACCGTGGCCCTCTTGTGGATCAAGACTCTTAAAGTAGCCTTTGTTGGACATGTCGAGAACGGTCTCTATGTGATTAACTTTTCGGAGCGACCCACTAAGACCGCGACATGCCTAATGGCTAAAGTTGACGTGGGATGGATTTGGCATCGCCGTTTAGCCCATGTCAGTATGAGATCTTTGCAAAGTCTTCTCAAGGGGGACCATGTTAGTGGACTAACAAATGTTATTTTTGCTAAAGATCGTGCTTGCAGTGCTTGTATCAAAGGAAAGCTTCATGAAAAGGCTCACCCTCCCACGACTATCATCTACTCGAAGAGGCCTTTGGAGCTCCTTCACTTGGATCTCTCTGGGCCTCCATCCTTTGATAGTCTTGGGGGTAGAAAGTATTGCTTGGTGATTGTGGATGAGTACTCAAGATACACTTGGGTATACTTCTTCAAGAGGAAGAGCGAGACCCAACAAACCGTCATTGACTTTGCAAATGAAGCCCAACGACAACACAATGCAAAGATCTTGACAATAAGAGGCGACAACGGTACCGAGTTCAAGAACTACACCTTGGATGAGTTCCTTAGTGATGAGGGGATCAAGCATCAATATTCCGCACCATACACCCCTCAACAAAATGGTGTAGCGGAGAGGAAGAACCGGACGTTGATGGATGCGTCAAGGACCATGATGGCGGAGTTCAAGTCTCCATACAACTTTTGGGCCGAAGCCATCAACACCGCTTGTCATGCATCCAATCGGCTCTACCTCTGCAAGGGCTTGAACAAGACTCCTTACGAGATACTCACCGGTAACAAGCCCAATCTCAAGTACTTCCGGGTGTTCGGGTGTAAGTGTTTCATTCCCAAGAAAGGTGTTCGTTTGTCTAAATTTGAGGCCAGAGCTTATGAGGGCATATTTGTTGGTTATGCTACCAACTCTCATGCTTACCGTGTCCTCAATAAGTCCACGGGACTCACTGAGGAGACGTGTAACATGGAGTTTGATGAGAATAACGGCTCCCAAGTGGAGCAAACTGGCACTTGTGATGTAGGTGATGAAATTCCTCCCCAATCCATAAGAAGAATGGGAGTTGGCTTTATCCTACCTATTGAGGAACCCCTTGTGGCCGAAGGAGAAGGATAATGCTCCACTCAAGTGGAGCCATCACCAACCCAAGGCCCACACGCTTCCGAAGAACAAAGTGAAGGCCCTCAACATCATGAACAAGACCAAGGGCAAGATCAATCTCAAGACGGTGTTGAATCACCAAGTGATGCACAAGGTCAAGTTCTCTCCTCCGAGCAAGTTCAAGATCAAGAGCAAGCTCAAGACGGCGCTCAAGATGATCAAGTCACCGCTCCTCCACTCACCCATGAGGAGGAATTGGAGCGTCGTGCCACCAAGATCTCTTCCAAGCTCTCAACCAAGGGCCATCTCATGACAAATGTGCTTAGAAGCATTCGAAAGGGGGTAAACACTCGTAGACAATTGGCAAACTATTGTGAATATCATGCGTTTGTCTCTTGTGTTGAACCCCAAAAGGTCTATGAGGCGCTCGAAGATCCGGATTGGCTCAATGCCATGCATGAAGAACTCAACAACTTCGAGTACAACAAGGTGTGGAGGTTAGTGCCAAGGCCAACGGGGAACCATAATGTCATTGGAACCAAGTGGATATTCAAGAATAAGCAATAATCTCATGGAATTATCATTCGCAACAAGGCCCAGTTGGTAGCACACACTACAAAAAAAATACACTTCCGTGATGATACGTGTTTGTCATAGTAGGTCGCGTTTTTGTCATGCATGTACATCCATGATGATTTTATGACAGAATCAAGATAGTCATATCTGTGCTGTCGTAGAAGTGTTCCATGACATTACCAAAATTATCATCACAGAAGTGTCCACTTCCATGACAATAAATCGCGCTTCACAGAAGTGCTTTCGTCAACGGTGACCGACACGTGGCATCCACCGTAACGGAACACCGTTAAGCTATCGGGTCCGGTTTTGGATCCGATAACCCGTTAACATCCCGGACCAATGGGGATTTTCCACGTGTACAATCATCATTGGCCGCAGGAAACACGTGTTGCCTCACCGTTGGGACAAATGTCATCCACTCGTTGGACAGGAGGCGCCTATGATAGGTCGACACGTGGCACGGCCCAATAGTGGCCCATTCCGGTGAAAAAGGTCGGCCCAGTAAAAATTAGCAGGCCGGCCCATATACGGCCTACGTGTGTCAGGTCCATTTAAGCCCACGGCCCATACGAGATGTGCCAATTAGGCCCGTCAACGGCCTGTTAAAGATTTGACACCATTGCAGCCCATCGTCAGTTCGAGCCCATTAAGAGCCCGCTATAGATTTGGGCTCAATATCGGCATGATGAGATTTCAGTCTGTTAACGACCCATTTAATGGATGGGCCAATTTTCAGGATGTACATCTTTCGGCCTTTTAGCGACCCATTTAAATGTTGGGCTAATTTCCGGCCCGGTGTGTCTTTCAGCCTGTTGACGGCCCATAAATTTGATGGGCCATTTGTAGTCGGACCTGAGTTTCGGCCTTTTAGTGGCCCATTTAAGTGTTGGGCCAATTTCTGGCCCAGTGTCACTTTCAGCCTGTTGACGGCCCATAAATCAGTTGGGCCATTTGTAGTCGGACCTGAGTTTTGGCCTTTTAGTGACCCATTTAAGTGTTGGGCCAATTCCCGGCCCTATGTGCCTTTCGGCCTTTTAACGGGCCATAAATGAGTTGGGCCATTTGTAGTCGGACGTTAGTTTTGGCCTTTTAACAGCCCATGCCCTTCATGGTCCAATACCAGCCTAGTTTCTCTTTCGCCCTGCTAAAGGCCCACAACACAATTGGGCCATTTACAATATGACCTGACTTTCGGCCTCTTAGAGGCCCATGCTCTTCATGGTCCAGTACAAGCCCATTGTCTCTTTCGACCTGCTAAAGGCCTACAGTATAGTTGGGCCATATGTAGCCCAAACTTAGTAACGGCCTGTTAACGGCCCGTGAAATAATTGGGGCCACCTGTTGCCTGCTTCGATGTTGGCCTGTTAACGACCCGGGAGGTAAGAGGGCCGACCATTAACTTTTGGCCTAGTAACGGCCCATTAACTTAATGGGCCCACTAAAGTTTGTTCATGTCTTTAGGCCAAATTAGATAATTTGAGCCCATTATGACGAGCAATAATGCACAGGACCAAAACCGATCAAGCAAAGGTACGGCATACAGGGAATAACGTTGCACATCCAGCATATATTACAGGAAATTACATCCACTGGGCAATCAGAGATTGATGCCAGTGCAAATAAATGAGCAGAACCTAACCATCTACAACTTCACAATCTGCAACCTCAGCATAGATGACGCCCATAAGCATGTGGGCAAGTTCTTGCTGCTTTGCTACACTGTCTCTGAAAACATTGATTAGTTGTTGTGTCGCATGACTCTGCACCTCTGATTCATCCACCATTTCCATCATTGCTTCAGCCATTAATTGGTTCACAAACATACATTTATTCCATTGCATTCGAGATAGAGGATACTGAACAGATTCAGATGGCAATTTTGGCAGGCTTGTATTATTGATAGTGGAGAGTGTCTCGACCACTACATCATAACATAAATTAGGACGGGAACCAAACAGATTAATCATGAGTTATTGCCATATTACCTGGCCTAGATTTACTGGAAAGAAACAATGGGGTTACCTTGCTGTTTTTAGAGTTTGTCTTCTTATCTTCAGGAGCCTGCACAAAATTAACACACTAGCATTGATATCATTGGCCAAGTCAAATAATAGGAAAGCAACATTGACACAATGAACGTTTGGGCAACTAGCCTACACCAAATTAACACAATATGGCATAGCTATCATCAGCCAGGTAAGGTAATACAAAAGCAACATTGACACAATGAATGAATGGGCAAACAGAGAAGCACTACAATTCAGTAATGTGCATGATATGAGACAGTACATTCATGCAGCTCAGTATGCAAAACTACCAGGCAGTTTTCCTTACAAAAATCAACATTTGCGCCTTTAACATTTCGCTACAACTAATTTTAGATCAGATAAAGGTTAGATTCACGCCGATTAACAAAATACATGCTGATGTAAAAATATAGTGATATACAACCGGTACTAACATCAGCATTGGAGCACAGAGAATTCCTGCAGGATATTTTCCTTGAATACGATCCCAATGGAGGAAGTCTTGTATCGTTTGACCTTATTTTCTAAAAGAGAGATGGGTAAGAAACATGTAGAAAATATGATCAAAATGCTATAAAATTTCATGATGCGAAGATACGCACACGCTTCTTAGAATGGAGTTGACATTCTTTTGCTGGACTGGAGCGGACTAGTTCTTTGGCCACTGGAATCTGCTTATTATCAGTGGGAGCTGGGTTTCTTTGTGCTAGAGCAGTATCTATGAAAAATGGAGTTGGTTTATTATCTCCTGGCGTTTGGATCTTTTGCAAAGACCTGGTTTGTAACCCTTCAGATTCTAACATAGCCGTCTTCCCCTTGCATCCCTTATATAGAAGAATGGTGATACAGTTATAAAACATGCTACAGCAGAGATGGAATAGGTACTGAAGAATAGAAAGGCATGACATATTGACATGTATTCCCTCCATCCGGAAATAAATGGATGGGTCTAGGCGTATTTCAGTTCTAGATACGTCCAGTTTTATCCATTTTTATGACATTTAATCCGGACGGAGGGAGTATGATGTAAGAGCTAGGGATACGACAGGACAACACAGTAAAAAACACTAAAAAACCTACTGCAGAACCAAAGTATTCAAACCCACTGATATGAGATAGTACACTCATGCAGCTCAGGATGCAAAACTACTAGGCAGTTTTCCTTGCAAAAATCAACATTGTAGCCTTTAATCATACATTTTGCTACAACTAAATTTAGATCAGATAAAGGTTGGATTCACGCCGATTAACAAAATACATGTTGATGTAAAAATATAGTGATATACAACAGGTACTTACATCTACATTGGAGTACAGAGAATTCCTGCAAGAATCTTTCCTCACAAACGATACCATTGTAGAAATTCTTCTATCTATTAAGCTTATTTTATAAAACAGAGATGGGTAAGAAACATGTAGAAAATATGATCAGCATGCTATAATATTTCATGATGCAAGGATACGCACACGCTTCTTAGAATTGAGTTGGCATAGTTCTTTGGCCACTAGAATCTGCTTATTATCAGTAGGAGTTGGGTTTCTCTGTGCTGGAGCAGTATCTATAAAAACTGGAGTTGGTTTATTTTCTCCTGGCGTTTGGATCTTTTGCAAAGGCCTTGTTTGTAACCCTTCAGATTCTAACATAGTCGTCTTCCCCTTGCATGCCTTGTATAGAAGAATGGTGCTTTAATTATAAAACATGCGACGGCAGAGAGATGGAATAGGTACTGAAGAATAGAGAGGCATGACATATTGACATGTATTCCCTCCATCCGGAAAAAAATGGATGGGTCTAGGCATATTTCATTTCTAGATACATCCTTTTTTATCCATTTCGGCAACATGTAATCCGGACGGAGGGAGTATGGTGTAAGAGCTAGGGATACGACAGGACAACATAGCAAAAAAAACACTAGTTGAATGTAAAATTGTATGCTAGCGGAATACGTACAGAAATAACTAAGGCAACATACACGTGTATGATTGGGAAAATAAGATGGCATTGCAACAGAGCACTAGAACAGCACTTCAATGTAAAAAACATGGTATGGTAGACAGATGAAGTACATACTGATGAATAACAATGCATAAGATATTCAGAAGCATGATGACCAAATTAAGCAGATGGCATTGTGGTAGAGTAGACTAACAGTACTTGAATTTGAAAAAATGTTATCATGAATGGAATAGGTACTGAAAAACAGGAAGGCATGACATATTTACATGCATGATCAGCATGCTAAGCACATGGCATTGCAACAGAGTAGACACACCTCAGGACATTATATGCATGTTGTACCCATATCACAGGCCAAGTTAGAGCAAGGACCTTGTGGGGTGAAGAGGATTCATCATCTTTCTACAAGTCTTCTGAAGAACTGCCTTTACATGTTCCATCATATTAGGTATCACTGACATCAAGTTTATTGGCCTTTACATTGCTCCGTGAGGTTCTTGTGGATATATCAGTGTTTGCAATTATATCTGACATGCATGGAAGACAACTAGTAGTTAGATTTATGTAATGAGTGCCTGTAGGAGACGACATAAATAGTAGGACTGGGGTTAACTAGCAGCAATAGGTCTCATAAACTAAAGGGAGAACATAGATGAAAGCTACAGAATATGTATCGTTTGTACTCGAGATTAACTAGATGGCACACAAAAGTATTAAAGAACAACATAGGTAATACTAGAAGTGGTATAATACTATAATCACCAGCCTGTGGGATAGCATTGGCTGATGGATGATAACTATGGAACAGTGTTACCTAAAGAACAAGTATCTTAGCTAAACTATGGAACAACATTAACTCCTTAACAAGACCCGTAAGAGATCAGCATGAATATACAGTGAAATGTGATGATCTATTTTCCATGCTTAGATGAATAACAAAGCCATAAATGTTGCACAGAAGTAAGATGAGGGTACAACCTATCTAGCTGCCATCCATAGGAGTGAGCATCATGTGCTGACTTTGTCGATGGCCCTGTAGTTGTTGTGGCTGTCCATGTCGGGCACGCGCATTCGATGCAGGGAACTGTTGAGTGGGGACTATAGCTCCCTTCTGGTGTATGCTTCCCTTGTTGGAGCAGCTACAGTGAGTCGGAAGACGGTGTGTCTGAAGAGGCAGATAACGCATAATGTTAAGAACGACACATCTCTTTGATCTGAAGAAATAAACTAAGAGATCAACAGCAAGGTACGAGAGTGGTCACACGTCTGTTGACTGAAGACTAAATTGGGGCCACACGATTTTATTTTATTTTGGTACTGTCCGATCTACGCCGGATGGCTGGCCGTCTTGTGCCTCCCGACTGACACTGTTCGGAATCTTCCCCGAAGAGCCAGCGACCAACGGCAGAGCAGCCTGCCTCCGCCGTTCGTGGCCCCGGCCAAAACCCCGCTCCCCGCCCCACCGCACTGCCATGGTTGCGCCGCCCTCGGGCCAATCCACAAAGACTCCCCGTCATCCAGATCCGGCGGCGGTAGTACCTTCAACCCACGCAACTCTAAAAGATAGCCATCTAAGCGATGCTTCCGCGACGAACTTGCGGCCCCGCACCCTTACGTTAGACACCAGCCAACTGGCAGCCTAGGAGCTCCGCCGCCTCGAGGGGTGCTGGTTCCCATTGGGAATTGATTGGCCTAGAATAAAAATTCAGACAACTGACGCCTAAATAAAGTGATTTGAGATGAGGGTGTGACCTATCTGGCGGCATGGTGAAGTAGGCAGGTCCAGCTGCCGAGTCGGTGAGGCCGGCGCAGTTGCGGTGGCGACTGGCGGCAGGGAAAGAGCGATGTCGCGACTGTCGACGGCTACGCGGAAGCAGCGCCAGGACTCTGGACAGATCCGAAGTTGGAGCCGCTCCGGCGCCGTGAACAATGGCGGGGGTGAATCGGCTCCAGTATGGTTCACGCGGCCGTCGTCGAGGCAGCACCAGCAGCACAGAGTAAGAGGCACACGGCCCAGTGCACAACGGCAAATGGACGGCGTCTCCGGCATTAGGGAGGAGGGCGGCTGTGAAATTGGTGCGATGGGGGCGCCATGGAGGTGGGGCTGAGGTTTCGCGGCTCGGGAGAAGGGAGCTTCCTGGGGAGAAGGTGATTTGGCGCCCACGAGGTATGAAGGGGGGCGGGGGGAGGGGGAATTGGGAGGGGAGTGGAACCATGTCTTACGGACGCATTTGTCTGAAATGTGAGGGGGAGTTACAGTTCTAGCCTTGCCTATAGGCTTCTCGGCTTAGGTCTGTGTACTGAGGGTCACGGATAGTAGAGTAACTTTGCTTCTCCCCAAATAGTGGGCGGGAGCGATTTCGGGCGAGGAGGGCGTGTTTTGAACTATAGTGGGCGCGAGGGATTTCGGCCGAGGAGAGCGTGTTTTGAAATAGTGGGCACGAGCTATTTCGGGCGAGGAGAGCGTGTTTTGCCGACCATGGTTTATGAATTATTCGGCACATGTCATTTCAGCCAAGGAGAAGGCACTCTTGGATGAAGTTACGAACCTACCCTCAATGTACAACGGGCCAATTGATGTGTGTCCCACATAGGACAGTAATTTCGCGTCTCCCATTTATTTGCTCGGGCGAATTCCACCAAGCAGAGAGGATGTTTAACGGTTCATTCAAATTTTCGAAGAATGAGCATCCACGTCTACCTTACCAAGTCGATTCGGATCAAATTTTGAAATATTAGCTTGCCACTTATTTTTTAGATGGAGAGATGATGCTCGGGAGTAATGTGTTTTTACATGCTTGTTGCTAGAGATTTACTATATGACAAATAGTTGACCCACTCAAAAACGTGAATCAAACCCAAAATGAAATATCTCGATTCAGTGAAATAGCTCGTTCAGTAGGTCAAAATAGTGAACTAAATCCAAAATTGAACACCTCAATCGAGTAGCATGTTGTACAGTATTATAGTACTCCATGAACATGTTGAAAGTCAAATTAATGAACTTGTTTGATATACGCATATATCCGTTCATGTGTGGATTGAAGACAACATGTTCTCCAATTTAAATATTTGAATGCAAGTTTATATCGAAACATGGTTTATATCAGTCTTTGATGCATAAAATGCGACCTCCCCCTCTCCCGGACTCATGTTCTTGTTGGGGAACGTAGCAAAAATTCAAAATTTTCTACGCATCACCAAGATCAATCTATGGAGTAATCTAGCAACGAGGGAAGGAGAATGCATCTACATACCCTTGTAGATCGCTAAGCGGAAGCATTCAAGTGAACGGGGTTGATGGAGTCGTACTCGTCGTGATCCAAATCACCGATGATCCTAGTGTCGAACGGACGGCACCTCCATGTTCAACACACGTACAGCCCGGTGACGTCCTATGCCTTGATCCAGCAAGGGGAGAAGGAGAGGTTGGGGAAGACTCCATCCAGCAGCAGCACGACGGCGTGGTGGTGGTGGAGGAGCGCGGGACTCCAGCAGGGCTTCGCCAAGCACTACGAGAGACGAGGAGGAAGAGAGGTAGGGCTGCGCCAAGAGGGATAGGATCTCGTGTGTCTTGCAGCCTCCAATACCTCAAGTATATATAGGGGAAGGGGAGGGGCTGCGCCCCCACCTAGGGTTCCCTCCCTAGGGGTGGCGGCAGCCCCCAGATCCCATCTGGGTGTCGGCCACAAGGGGGAGAGGGGGAGGCGCACCTGGGGTGGGCCTTAGGGCCCATCTGCCCTAGGGTTTGCCCCCTTCCCCTCTTGGAGGCGCCTTGGGCCTTGGTGGGAGGCGCCCCAGCCCACCTAGGGGCTGGTCCCTTCCCACTATTGGTCCATGTAGGTCTCCGGGGCTGGTGGCCCCACCTGGTGGACCCCCGGACCCCTCCAGTGGTCCTGGTACACTACCGGTGATGCCCGGAACACTTCCGGTGGCCAAAACCATACTTCCTATATATCAATCTTTACCTCCGGACCATTCCAGAACTCCTCGTGACGTCCGGGATCTCATCCGGGACTCCGAACAACATTCGGTAACCGCGTACATACTTTCCCTATAACCCTAGCGTCATCGAACCTTAAGTGTGTAGACCCTACGGGTTCGGAAGTCATGCAGACATGGCCGAGACAACTCTCCGGTCAATAACCAATAGCGGGATCTGGATACCCATGCTGGCTCCCACATGCCCCATGATGATCTCATCGGATGAACCACGATGTCAAGGACTTAATCAATCCCGTATACAATTCCCTTTGTCTATCGGTACAATACTTGCTCGAGATTCGATCGTCGGTATCCCGATACCTTGTTCAATCTCGTTACCAGCAAGTCTCTTTACTCGTTCCGTAACACATCATCCCGTGATCAACTCCTTGATCACATTGTGCACATTATGATGATGTCCTACCGAGTGGGCCCAGAGATACCTCTCCGTTTACACGGAGTGACAAATCCCAGTCTCGATTCGTGCCAACCCAATAGACACTTTCGGAGATACCTGTAGTGTACCTTTATAGCCACCCAGTTACGTTGTGACGTTTGGCACACCCAAAGCACTCCTACGGTATCCGGGAGTTGCACAATCTCATGGTCTAAGGAAATGATACTTGACATTAGAAAAGCTTTAGCATACGAACTACATTATCTTGTGCTAGGCTTAGGATTGGGTCTTGTCCATCACATCATTCTCCTAATGATGTGATCCCGTTATCAACGACATCCAATGTCCATGATCAGGAAACCGTAACGATCTATTGATCAATGAGCTAGTCAACTAGAGGCTTACTAGGGACATGGTGTTGTCTATGTATCCACACATGTATCTGAGTTTCCTATCAATACTATTCTAGCATGGATAATAAACGATTATCATGAACAAGGAAATATAATAATAACCAATTTATTATTGCCTCTAGGGCATATTTCCAACAGTCTCCCACTTGCACTAGAGTCAATAATCCAGTTCACATCGATATGTGATTAACACTCAAGGTCACATCCCCATGTGACTAACACCCAAAGAGTTCTGGGTTTGATCATGTTATGCTTGTGAGAGAGGTTTCAGTCAACGGGTCTGCAACATTCAGATCCTTATGTACTTCGCAAATTTCTATGTCATCTTGTAGATGCAACTACTACGCTACATTTGGAGCCATTTCAAATAACTGTTGTACTTGGAGCTATTCTAAATTGTTGCTCCATTATACGTATCCGGTATCTCTACTCAGAGCTATCCGAATAGGTGTTAAGCTTGCATCGACGTAACTCTTTACGTCGAACTCTTTATCACCTCCATAACCGAGAAACATATCCTTATTCCTCTAAGGATAATTTAGACCGCTATCTGGTGATCTACTCCTAGATTACCTTTGTACCCTCTTACCAGATATGTGGCAAGGCACACATCAGGTGCCGTACTTAGCATGGCATACCGTATAGAGCCTATGACAAAAGCATAGGGGACGACCTTCGTCCTTCCTCTTTCTTCTGCCGTGGTCGAGCTTTAAGTCTTAACTTCATACCTTACAACTCAGGCAAGAACTCCTTCTTTGACTGATCCATCTTGAACACCTTCAAGATCATGTCAAGGTATGTGCTCATTTGAAAGTACCATTAAGCGTTTTGATCTATCCTTATAGATCTTGATGCTCAATGTTCAAGTAGCTTAATCCAGGCTTTCCATTGAAAAACACTTTCCAAATAACTCTATATGCTTTCTAGAAATTCTACGTCATTTCTGATCAACAATATGTCAACAACATATATTCATCAGAAATTCTATAGTGCTCCCACTCACTTCTTTGGAAATACAAGGTTCTCATAAACTTTGTATACACCCAAAAATTTTGATCATCTCATCAAAGCATACATTCCAACTCCGAGATGCTTACTCCAGTCCTTAGAAGGATTGCTAGAGCTTTGACAAAACCTTCCGGTTGTATCACATACAACCTTTCCTCAAGAAAATCGTCGATGAAACAATGTTTTGACATCCTATCTGCAAGATTTCATAAATAATGCAGTAATCGCTAATATAATTCCAACAGACTCTTAGCATCGCTAAGAGTGAGAAAGTCTCATCGTAGTCAACTCCTTGAACTTGTCGGAAAACATCTTAACGACAAGTCGAGCTTTCTTAATGGTGATACTTACCATCATTATCCGTCTTCCTTTTAAAATCCATATGTACCTAACAGCCTTATGACCATCAAGTAGTTCTTCCAAAGTCTACACTTTGTTTTCATACATGGATCCTCTCTCGGATTATATGGCCTCGAGCCATTTTGGAATCCAGGCCCACCATCGCTTCTCCATAGCTCGTAGGTTCATTGTTGTCTAGCAACATGACTTCCAAGACAGGATTACGTACCACTCTGAAGTAGTACGCATCCTTGTCATCCCACGAGGTTTGGTAGTGACTTGATCTGAAGTTTCATGATCACTATCATAAGCTTCCACTTCAATTGGTGTAGGTGCCACAGAACAACTCCCTGTTCCCTGCCACACACTAGTTGAAGAGACGGTTCAATAACCTCATCAAGTCTCCACCATCCTCCCACTCAATTCTTTCGAGAGAAACTTTTCCTCGAGAAAGGACCCGATTCTAGAAACAATCCCTTATTACTTTCGGATCTGAGATAGGAGGTATACCCAACTGTTTTGGGTGTCCTATGAAGATGCATTTATCCTCTTTGGGTTCAAGCTTATCAGCCTGAAACTTTTTCACATAAGCGTCGCAGCCCCAAACTTTTAAGAAATGACAGCTTAGGTTTCTTTAAACCATAGTTCATAAGGTGTCATCTCATCGGAATTACGTGGTGCCCTATTTAAAGTGAATGTGGTTGTCTCTAATGCCTAACCCATAAACTATCGTGGTAATTCGATAAGAGACATCATGGTATGCATCATATCCAATAGGGTGCAGTTATGATGTTCGGACACACCATCACACTATGGTGTTCTAGGTTGTATTAGTTGTGAAACAATTTCCACAATGTCTTAATTCTGTGCCAAACTCGTAATTCAGATATTCATCTTTATGATCATATCATAGATATTTTATCCTCTTTTCACGACGATCTTTCAACTTCACCCTAAAATTACTTGAACCTTTCAATAATTCAGACTCGTGATTCATCAAGTAAATGTACTCAACATCTACTCAAATCATCTGTGAAGTAAGAACATAACGATATCCACTACATGCCTCAGCACTCATTGGACTGCACACATCAAAATGTATTACTTCCAACAAGTTACTTCTAGTTCCATTTTACTGAAAACGAGGCTTTCAGTCATCTTGCCCATGTGGTATGATTTGCATGTCTCAAGTGATTCAAAATCAAGTGAGTCCAAATGGTCCATTTGCATGGAGTTTCTTCATGCATATACACCAATAGACATGGTTCGCATGTCTCAAACTTTTCAAAAACGAGTGAGCCCAAAGATCCATCAACATGGGGCTTCTTCATGCATTTTATACCGATATGACTTACGTGGCAGTGCCACAAGTAGGTGGTACTATCATTACTATCTTATATCTTTTGGCATGAACATGTGTATCACTACGATCGAGATTCAATAAACCATTCATTTTAGGTGCAAGACCATTGAAGGTATTATTCAAATAAACAGAGTAACCATTATTCTCCTTAAATGAATAACCGTATTGCGATAGACATAATCCAATCATGTCTATGCTCAACGCAAACACCAATCTCGATGGTAGAGGGAGCGTGCGATGCTTGATCACATCAAGCTTGGAAAAACTTCCAACACATATTGCCAGCTCACCTTTAGCTAGTCTCCGTTTACTCCGCAGCCTTTTATTTCGAGTTTACTAACACTTAGCAGCCGAACCAGTATCTAATACCATGGTGCTACTAGGAGTACTAGTAAAGTACACATTAACACAATGTATATCCAATATATTTCTATCGACCTTGCCAGCCTTCTCATCTACCAAGTATCTAGGGTAATTCTGCTCCAGTGGCTGTTCCCCTTATTACAAAAGCACTTAGTCTCGGGTTCGGGTTCAACCTTGGGTTTCTTAACTAGAGCAGCAGCTGATTTGCCGTTTCATGAAGTATCCCTTCTTGCCCTTGCCCTTCTTGAAACTAGTGGTTTCACCAACCATCAACAATTGATGCTCCTTCTTGATTTCTACTTTTGTGGTGTCAAACATCGCGAATATCTCAAGGATCATCATATATGTCCTTGATATATCATAGTTCATCACGAAGCTCTAGCAGCTTGGTGGTAATGACTTCGGAGAAACATCACTATCTCATCTGGAAGATCAACTCCCACTCGATTCAAATGATTGTTGTACTTAGACAATCTGAGCACAAGCTCAACAATTGAGCGTTTCTCCCTTAGTTTGAAGGCTAAGAAAATCGTCGGAGGTCTTATACCTCTTGACGTGGGCACGAGCTTGAAATCCCAATTTCAGCCCTCGAAACATCTCATATGTTTCGCGACATTTCAAAACCTCTTCGTTGCCTCAACTCTAAACCGTTTAACTGAACTATCACGTAGTTATCAAAATGTGTATGTCAGATGTTCGCAACATCCACAGACGACGTTCGAGGTTCAGCACACTGAGTGGTGCATTAAGGACATAAGCCTTCTATGAAGCAATGAGGACAATCCTCAGTTTACGGACCTAGTCCGCATAATTGCTACTATCAACTTTCAACTAAATTTTCTCTAGGAACATATCTAAACAGTAGAACTAAAGCGCGAGCCACGACATAATTTGCGAAGACCTTTTCACTATGTTCAGGATAATTAAGTTCATCTTATGAACTCCCACTCAGATAGACATCCCTCTAGTCATCTAAGTGATTACATGATCCGAGTCAACTAGGCCGTGTCCGATCATCACGTGAGACGGACTAGTCATCATCGGTGAACATCTTCATGTTGATCGTATCTACCATACGACTCATGCTCGACCTTTCGGTCCTCCGTGTTCCGAGGCCATGTCTGTACATGCTAGGCTCGTCAAGTCAACCTAAGTGTTTCGCATGTGTCCCAAGGCCATGTCTGTACATGCTAGGCTCGTCAACACCCGTTGTATTCGAACGTTAGAATCTATCACACCCGATCATCACGTGGTGCTTCGAAACAACAAACCTTCGCAACGGTGCACAGTTAGGGGGAACACTTTCTTGAAATTTTAATGAGGGATCATCTTATTTACTACCGTCGTTCTAAGCAAATAAGATGCAAAAACATGATAAACATCACATGCAATCAAAAAGTGACATGATATGGCCAATATCATTTTTCTCCTTTTGATCTCCATCTTTGGGGCTCCATGATCATCGTTGTCACCGGCATGACACCATGATCTCCATCATCATGATCTCCATCATCGTGTCTTCATGAAGTTGTCTCGCCAACTATTACTTCTACTACTACAGCTAACGGTTAGCAATAAAGTAAAGTAATTACATGACATTTATATTGACACGCAGGTCATAAATAAATTAAAACAACTCCTATGGCTCCTGCCAGTTGTCATACTCATCGACATGCAAGTCATGATTCCTATTACAAGAACATGATCATCTCATACATCACATATATCATTCATCACATCCTTTGGCCATATCACATCACAAAACACTGGGTGCAAAAACAAGTTAGACGTCCTCTAATTGTTGTAGCAAGTTTTTTCGTGGCTGCTATAGGTTTCTAGCAAGAACGTTTCTTACCTACGCCAAAACCACAACGTGAATTGCCAATTTCTATTTACCCTTCATAAGGACCCTGTTCATCGAATCCGATCGGACTAAAGCGGGAGAGACAATGTAACACCCTCGATGCGACTATAGCTCCCACATGTCGAGGCACGACTTCGAGACATAATCGCATTGAAGGCATATGTCGCAAGTTAGGCAATCTTCACAACATCCCAAGTAATATAAGTGATAAGGGGAGATAACCATAGTTGGCTTACACTCCCCACGTCAATCAAGTACATAAATAACATTACATCATCCAAACACCCATGGCCCGACTATGGCGCCAAAATAAAAGAGAACCCAACATGCGCAACGGTCCCGTTCACCCCCAACTGGGCACCACTACTGATCATCGGGAAAGGAAACATAGTATCATTGAGAGTCTTCGTCGAACTCCCACTTGAGCTCATACGCGTCTCCTGGAGCGGAATCATCAGGCCCTGCATCTGGTGTAATAGTAATCTGTGAGCCACAGGGACTCAGCAATCTCGCACCCTCGCGATCAAGACTATTTAAGCTTATAGGTAAGGTAAGGTAAATATATGTGGAGCTGCAGCAAGCGACTAGCAAGTATGGTGGCTAACTTATTCGCAAAAGAGAGCGAGAAGAGGAGGCAAAGCGCGAGCGAGAAACTAGAGAGCAACCTGCGCGAACATTACTCCAACACCATGTCCACTTCCTGGACTCCGCCGAGAAGAGGCCATCACGGTAACACACTTAGTTGATTCATTTTAGTTAAGTTAAGGTTCAAGTTATCTACAACCGGACATTAACAAATTCCCATCTGCCCATAACCGCGGGCACGGATTTCGAAAGTTCAAATCCCTGCAGGGGAGTCCCAACTTAGCCCATGACAAGCTCTCACGGTCAACGAAGGAATAGACCTCCTCCCAAGACGTTCCGATCAGACTCGGTATCTCGGTTACCCAAGACACTTCGACAGGTTAAAACAAGACCAGCAACACCGCTCGAATGTGCCGACAAATCCCGATAGGAGCTGCACATATCTCGTTCTCAGGGCACACTCAGATGAGACTAGCTACGAGTAAAACCAACCCTCAAGTTTCCCCGAGGTGGCCCCGCAGGCAGCTCAGTTCGGACCAACACTCAGAGGAGCACTGGCCCGGGGGGGTTAAAATAAGATGACCCTTGGGCTCCGGTAACCCAAGGGAAAAAGAGGCTAGGTGGCGAATGGTAAAACCAAGGTTGGGCATTGCTAGAAAAGCTTTAATCAAGGTGAACTATCAAGGGGTTCCCATTATAACCCAACCGCGTAAGGAACGCAAAATCTGGGAACATAACACCGATATGACGGAAACTAGGGCGGCAAGAGTGGAACAAAACACTAGGCGAGAGGCCGAGCCTTCCACCCTTTACAAAGTATATATATGCATTAATATAGCAAGATAATATAATGATATCCCAACAAGTAAATAAATGTTCCAACAAGGAACGGCCTTCAATCTTCACCTGCAGCTTGTAACGCTATAAGAGGGGCTGAGCAAAGCGGTAACATAGCCAATCAACGGTTTGCTAGGACAAAGGTGGGTTAGAGGTTTGACATGGCAATTTTGGGAGGCTTGAAAGCAAGTGGTAGGCATCGTAGCAATGGCATAGCAAAAGAGCGAGCAGACTAGCATAGCAAAGATAGTAGTGATTTCGAGGGTATGATCATCTTGCCTGCACAGTTGTCAGAGTTGACTGGATCCTCGAAAGCAAACTCAACGGGCTCCTCGTTAGCGAACTTGTCTCCCGGCTCTACCCAAACAAGACAAACAAGCAACAAGGATACAATCAACCACGTGCAAACCCAAACAACACAATGCAAAGATGATATGCTATGCGGGATGTGATGCGGGATGCAAAATGCAAGATATGAAAGGAAATGCATGAACCTGGCCTCAACTTGGAAAACCAAGTGTGCCACTAGAAATATGAGATGAAATCGCTTGAAAACGATATAAAGAACGCCGGAATCGGAGTTGTGGTTTGGAAATGGCAAGCGATACAAATATGACACCGGTCTGCGATTTACAGCAAGTAGCCGTCTAAATACAATGAGATGAACATGCTACAGCACCCAAACCTGACAACAAAATACATGGCAGGGATGCATTCAAGATGCTTAACAAAAGTCTAGCACTGAGCTACGGCCAATTCATTCATTAACAGGTTCAAACAAGCATGGTAAAAATGCATATGACAAACAGATCTCAGACTTAGTGAAATTAACACTTTCTAGAATTTCAGATCAGGTAGCCCTCTTCGGAGCAACAAAACTACATGCTACAGGATCTGAACATGGCAAAGTAAAGCATGGAATGGAGCTACTCAAAGAGCTTAACAAAAGTCTCTTAGTGACCTTGAGCCAAAAGGGATCAAAAAAAACAATTGCAAGCATGTGAACATGGCAAAAACATAATCAGTTTTTAGACTTAGTGAAAACTGGAGCAAGCTGAAATATAACTCAAGTAGGCATGTTTACGAGCTCGATGCACTCACTACGGTGCAAGTCATGGCAAGACAAGCATACTCCCATCAAGAAGGCACAAAATGCAAGCTAGACATGGCAAGAACAATAGCATAGCATGCACGGATCAACTACAACATCATCGGCAAAATTGCAAACAAGTTGACAATCTGCCCAGATTCACAAAGTAGCAAAAGTAGAGCTCGATTGACTCAAGCTAGGGTGCTCCATAATTGCAAACAAAGACATGGATGGATAGAGCACTATAATATTAACAAAACATCCTTACTGATAATCCTCAAAAGAGGCACGGATCACTAGGAATCAACATGAACATATGGCAACATGAAATAAACCGATCAAGGACTTGGTGGAATTACTAAGTCCCTGAAAACAGAATTAGCAAGTGCACCACTTTGCAAGCTTCCACAAGTCACCACACACATCACAAAAATACATGGGTTGCACCTCTCGAAAGATGACAAAACCCTTAACAAAACATATGTAGAGCACATGGGCATAGCATGCACACAATAATCATGGCAAAAATGACAAAAACCTAAATGGAGTAGCAGATCTGACAATTAACACAAGTAGCCCTCTTCGAACAGCATTTCGGGCATCAAGATGAACCCAAATGAAAATGATGCAATGGAATGAAATGATGTACTCTCTGAGATGAACATTTTGATATGCTATATGCATGAATCGGAGCTATGGATGCAAAGTTACGGGGCCACGAACATGAGCACTTGGACTGAAAATATCAGGGACTTAGAGAAAATTCAACCTCCGAGATCTAGGGTTACTGTTCACGCACACGAACCGAGAACTCCGGCGAGGCAGAGGCGGCTCCGGCGAGCTCGAAGAAGCGGCGGGGAGGCACGAGACAGGTGGATCCGGCCACTCCCGGCCGGGTCTGGCGGCGGAGGTGGCGGCGGCGGCCGGCGGGGCCTCGGGCGGCGCGGGCGAGCGGGCGCCGGCGAGGGGCGTGGGCCCGGGGCGGCGATGGCCGACGGCGGCGGCGCGGCGGCGGGGCGTCGGAGGCGAGGGAGGTGGCGGCGCGGGCGGATCGGGCCGCGGGGGCCGGCTCCGGGCTCCCCGGCCCGCGGCGGCGGCGAGGTGGCGGGTGCCACGTGGCGGCTCCGGAGTGGCTGCGGGTGGCGGAGCGGACGCGTCCGGTCCGTCCGAACGTGTCCGGCGGCGGAGGAGGAGAAATCTAGGGTTTCGGGGAGGAAGGAGATCCGAATTTCGGGGGGGGGTGTTTAAATAGGCATAGAGGGAGCTAGGAGAGTCCAAATGAGGTGCGGTTTTCGGCCACGCGATCGTGATCGAACGATCTAGATGATGGAGAAGACTTAGGTGGGTTTTGGGCCAAATTGGAGGGGTGTTGGGCTGCAACACACACGAGGCCTTTTTTGTCCCTCGGTTAACCGTTGGAGTATCAAACGAAGTCCAAATGGTACGAAACTTGACAGGCGGTCTACCGGTAGTAAACCAAGGCCGCTTGGCAAGTCTTGGTCCAATCCGGAAATGTTTAATCCCCACACACGAAAGAAAGCTAGAAATGGCCATCGGAGGAGAACGAAGCGCCAGAATGCAAAACAGACAACGGGGAAAATGCTCGAATGCATGAGACGAACACGTATGCAAATGAAATGCACATGATGACATGATATGCAATGCATGACAATGACAACAACACACAGAGACAACACCCGAACCCGAGGAAATAAATATAACTTAATGCCGGAAACGGCAAGAGTTGGAGTACAAATTGGGAAAGTCATAACCGGGGTGTTACAACACTCCACCACTACGAAAGGATCTCGTCCCGGGATCTAGGACTGAAAGAACGCCGAGTACTCAGAACGGAGGTGATCCTCGTGTTCCCAGGTAGCTTCACGGTCGGAATGGTGTGACCACTTGACTTTGAGAAATTTGATTGACTTGTTGCGAGTATTGCGTTCAGTCTCTTCAAGAATAGCAACTGGGTGCTCACGATAGGAGAGATCTTCTTGGAGCTCAATGTCCTCGAAGTTGATGGTGCGGTCTGGAGTCTTGAAGCACTTTCGAAGCTGAGAGACATGGAACACGTCATGAACATTTGCAAAGTTTGAAGGAAGCTCGAGTTTATAGGCGAGGTCGTCTCTCTTGCTGACAATCTTGAAAGGTCCCACGTATCTAGGGGCAAGCTTCCCTTTGATACCGAAGCGACGAGTACCTTTCATAGGAGAGACGCGGAGGTAAACATGATCTCCGATCTCAAAAGCCAAATCATGGTGCTTACTATCATAGTAGCTCTTCTGACGGGATTGGGCTGCTTTGAGGTTATCACGAATGACTTTGCACATTTCTTCTGCCTCTGTGATTAAGTCATTACCCAAAAGCTGACGTTCACCGGTTCCAGACCAGTTGAGAGGGGTACGGCACTTCCTGCCATACAGAATTTCAAAAGGGACCTTGCCCGAACTTTCTTGAAAACTGTTGTTGTAGGAGAATTCAGCATAAGGAAGACAATCCTCCCACTTCATGCCGAAGGAGAGCACACAAGCCCTGAGCATATCTTCAAGAATCTGGTTGACACGCTCGACTTGACCGCTAGTTTGAGGATGGAAAGCTGAGCTGAAGCGGATGTTGGTTCCCATGGGCTTCTGAAAAGAATCCCAAAACTTGGATGTAAAGATGCTGCCACGTTCTGAAGAGATCACTTGTGGAATACCGTGCAGAGAGACAATACGAGGGGTATAGAGTTCCGCCAATTGAGCTGCAGTGATCGACTCTTTGATAGGCAGAAAGTGAGCCACTTTGGTGAGTTTGTCGATGACAACGAATATAGCATCATTTCCATGCTTGGACTTTGGAAACCCAGTCACGAAGTCCATTTCAATGTGGTCAAACTTCCATTCTAGAATGGCAAGAGGTTGGAGGAGACCAGCTGGCCTTTGGTGTTCTGCCTTCACTCTTCTGCAGACATCACATTCATACACGAATTGAGCGATCTCGCGCTTCATTCGAGTCCACCAATAAGCCTGCTTAAGGTCCCGATACATCTTCATGCTCCCAGGGTGGATGGAGAGGAGAGATTTATGAGCCTCGTTCATGATCACTTTACGGAGGTCACCTTTGGGTACAACAATACGATCCTCGAAGAAAAGAGTGTCCTTGTCATCAAGGCGGTAGCACTTGTACTTGGATTGACTCTTGGCAATCCCAATCTTCACCTTTTTCACCATAGCATCAAGAAGCTGAGCTTGGCGAATATGGTCTTCCAAGTTAGGAGAGACTAGGAGGTTGGCGAGGAAACCTTGAGGAACAACTTGCAGATTAAGTTTGTGGAAAGCTTCACAAAGCTCGGGTTGATAAGGCTTGAGAATCAGACTGTTGTAGTAAGCTTTTCTGCTCAATGCGTCAGCAATCACATTAGCCTTGCCTGGAGTGTACTCAATACTCGGATTATACTCTTGAATCATTTCGACCCATCGAATTTGCCTGAGGTTGAGATTAGGCTGAGTGAAGATGTACTTGAGACTCTTGTGATCAGTGAAAATGTCCACTTTTCTTCCCAATAGAAGATGTCTCCAAGTCAAAAGAGCATGCACAACGGCCGCCAACTCGAGATCATGAGTGGGGTAGTTCTTCTCATTAGGCTTCAACTGGCGAGATGTATAAGCAACAACTTTCTACTCTTGCATCAAAACTGCGCCAAGACCTTGGAGAGAGGCATCACAAAAGACCTCGTACGGCTTGGATTCATCAGGCGGAGTCAGAACTGGAGCAGTGATCAATTTCTCTTTCAAAGTGTTGAAAGCAATGTCACACTCCGGAGACCAAACGTACTTGACTTGCTTTTGAAGAATATTAGAGAGAGGCTTCGCGATCTTAGAAAAGTTTTCAACGAATCTTCGACAATAGCTTGCGAGACCGAGAAAACTGCGGAGTTGCTTCACATTTTGAGGAGGTTCCCAATTCACAATTGCAGACACCTTCTCAGGATTCACGGCAATGCCCTTGGCAGAGATGATATGACCAAGATAAAGAACCTCATCAAGCCAAAATTCACACTTGGAGAACTTGGCGTAGAACTGATGTTCCCTGAGCTTATCAAGCACCAAATGCAAATGCTTGGCATGATCTTCCTTGTTCTTGGAGAAAACCAGAATGTCGTCGAGATAGACCAAAACGAAGTCATTGGTGTAGGCGTTGAAGATGAAGTTCATCATGCGAGAGAACGTCGGAGGAGCGTTGACGAGGCCAAAAGACATGACAGTGTATTCATATGAACCAAAGCTTGTCCTGAAAGCTGTCTTGGGAATATCTTGCTCACGAATACGAATCTGATGATAACCCATACGGAGATCAAGCTTGGAGAAAACTTGGGCACCTTTGAGTTGTTCGAACAGCTCATTGATGTTGGGAAGTGGGTATTTGTTCTTGATGGTCTTCTTGTTCACTGGACGGTAATCAACACAAAGTCGGTCCGCCCCATCCTTCTTCTTCACAAAAAGAACACCACAACCCCACGGAGAAGAACTAGGCCAGATGAGACCCATTTTCTCTTGAATATCGAGTTGCTTCTTCAGCTCCTTCAACTCTTCAGGTCCGAGCTTGTAAGGACGCTTGCACACAGGTTCCATGCCAGGCTCAAGATCAATAACGAATTCAATTGGCCGGTGCGGAGGCATTCCTGGGAGCTCTTCTGGAAAGATGTCTTGGTATTCGCAAACGACTGGAATTTGAGAGATGGCATCCAATTCACCCTTCTCATTGAGAGAAAACAGACGGATATAATTATCCCGAGCGGCAAAGACAATTACATCCTCAGACGAATGAGACAATTGAATCTGCCTGGCTGCACAATCAAGCTGAGCCTTGTGCTTAGAAAGCCAATCCATCCGGAGAATAAGATCAATATCCGAGTTACCAAGAACCATTGGAGAAGCCAGAAAATTGAAATCACCCATCAAGATAGAAATATCCGGAACCATCATACTAGAACTCAGACGCTTAGCCGGAGAGACGACTTGCATAGCTCTAGGTAAAGCCTTAGTACTAAAATTGTTCTCCGATGCAAATGGGAATGACATGAAGGAATGCGATGCACCAGAGTCAAAAAGTACTTTAGCTGGAACATCGTTAACAGGAAGGTTACCCATAATCACATCTGACGAGTCCTCTGCCTGAGCTGCATTCATCAAGTTGACCTTGGCGTGCTTGGGGTTATGCTTGACCACAGCTGTACTTGCCGATCTGACAGGAGGAGGAGGAAGACGCCTCTAGTTGAAACACTTGTTGGCATAGTGACCCTTCTGTTGGCACTTGTTGCATGTGACCTCTGAAAGCGGACGGTGATACGGAGCACTCGATCTTGGAGCTTGAGATGAAGTCTTGTTCTGAAAGCCAGGGTTGGGGGGGTGGGAAGATCCACTACCACCTTTGCTCTTCTGCTGATACGGGTGACAGAACGGAGGAGGAAGCCAAAACTTCTGCTGCCTGGCCACTTGAGTAGAGGAAGAAGGAGTAACATCTCTGACTCGCTTCTTGGAAGCATCACACCTCAACTAAGCGGCCTCTTGCTTCAATGCCATGTTGTAGAACTCATCGTATCTCAAGGGCTCAAAGAGAACAAGAGCTAGCTGAATTTCTTCTCTGAGACCACCCCTGAACTGGTATATCATGCTCTTCTCATCAGGGACGTCCTGCTTGGCAAAGCGGGCGAGCTTTTGGAACAACTTGTTGTAGTCATAGATAGACAAAGAACCTTGCTTCAGATTGCGGAATTCCTCACGCTTGCTTTCAACCACGCTTTGAGGAATATGATGAGCTCTGAAATCTCGACGGAAATCATCCCAAGTGATAAAACGTCCACCTCTGGAGTCCTTGTACTGCTGGAACCATTCTGTAGCTTGATCTTTGAGTTGGAAGGAAGCGAACTTAACAAAGTCCTCAGGCCTGACGTTACTGCACTCGAAATGCTTGCACAGATCCACAAGCCAATCGTCAGCATCGGTTGCCTCAACACAATTGCTGAAAGTCTTTGGCCCGTTAGCAAGGAACTGGTTGAGTGTAGCAAAGTGATTCTGATTGCTGCCTTGATTCCCTTTGTTGCCTTGATTGCACTCTTGGAGAATTTGCATGATCAACTGTGTGTTTGCATTGGTTGCGGCCATCACAGCTTGCCATGCCTCTGGAGGAGGTGGAGGTGGTGCCGGATCAGGATTCGGAGTCGTGCGCGTTGGAGGAGCCATCCTGAAGAGGTTGACCACCATTAGCACATTGATAGATAAATATTGAAGCTGAATCCAACGAAATGAAAATTGCAACATATAGTCTTCACATCCGAACAAAATGAACGAATGCATTCCTCTTGAAATGGTCACATATCCATAAATTGAGAAGCCACTTAGAATTAAGGTAGAGAAATAAATCAACAAGGTACGGATCAAGAACGAATAATCGGTAAGAAATCCCAATCTCAAACCAATATCCGTGGAAGAAGAACTAGAGCTACTAGAATTCCCCCCTATGAAACTTCCGAACCTTTCCGGTTATGCAATCAGGTGTTGGGGATACAGGGGAAGCATAATATCTCACCCAAACTAGCAAATCCTACATCCAGCTGTATCCATCCTTCAACACATAACCAAGAAACCTTCGGAAACCATCTACCTCAACCTTCGAAAAGTATCTGTTATGCAAGTTATGGCGATACTCCCGAACTCCCGCCCCAGTACTGGGTGGCGTCGAGGTTATCTCACCAACAAACTGCATAAAAGAGATTTTCGATGTCGGCGTACTAAACTCAGGTATTCCAGAACTGCAACGATAAAATTATGATGACAACACCTCAGAGCTCAACTCCCCGGGACACTTCCACTAAACACTTGACAGGAGGCACCAAGACAATGTTCTCATCATAAAACCATCGGAACGATTCCAAGATACCCGCGTGATCCTAAAATTTTTTTAGTGAAATTTGAGGAGAGAAGAGTCAAAACTCTACGTGAGGATGCCTTACCAGAGCGATGAGGAGACTGGGAAGTAAAAAGAATTCCTAAACTCTCTGATATATAATTCCTAAAAGACTCAAAACATTTTTCTAGACACAACTCGGCCGCTAAAAACGATCAAGCAATGGGGCTCCTAAGGTCGGGGAAGGCTCTGATACCAACTTGTAACACCCTCGATGCGACTATAGCTCCCACGTGTCGAGGCGTGACTTAGAGACATAATCGCATTGAAGGCATATGTCGCAAGTTAGGCAATCTTCACAACATCCCAAGTAATATAAGTGATAAGGGGAGATAACCATAGTTGGCTTACACTCGCCACGTCAATCAAGTACATAAATAACATTACATCATCCAAACACTCATGGCCCGACTACGGCGCCAAAATAAAAGAGAACCCAACATGCGACAACGGTCCCATTCACCCCCAACTGGGCACCACTACTGATCATCGGGAAAGGAAACATAGTATCGTTGAGAGTCTTCGTCGAACTCCCACTTGAGCTCATACGCGTCTCCTGGAGCGGAATCATCAGGCCCTACATCTGGTGTAATAGTAATCTGTGAGCCACAGGGATTCAGCAATCTCGCACCCTCACGATCAAGACTATTTAAGCTTATAGGTAAGGCAAGGTAAATATATGTGGAGCTGCAGCAAGCGACTAGCAAGTATGGTGGCTAACTTATTCGCAAAAGAGAGCGAGAAGAGAAGGCAAAGCGCGAGCGAGAAACTAGAGAGCAACCTGCGCGAACATTACTCCAACACCGTGTCCACTTCCCGGACTCCGTCGAGAAGAGGCCATCACGGTAACACACTCAGTTGATTCATTTTAGTTAAGTTAAGGTTCAAGTTATCTACAACCGGACATTAACAAATTCCCATCTGCCCATAACCGCGGGCATGGCTTTTGAAAGTTCAAATCCCTGCAGGGGAGTCCCAACTTAGCCCATGAAAAGCTCTCACGGTCAACGAAGGAATAGACCTCCTCCCAAGACGTTCCGATCAGACTCGGTATCTCGGTTACTCAAGACACTTCGACAGGTTAAAACAAGACCAGCAACACCGCCCGAATGTGCCGACAAATCCCGATAGGAGCTGCACATATCTCGTTCTTAGGGCACACTCAGATGAGACTAGCTACAAGTAAAAGCAACCCTCAAGTTTCCCCGAGGTGGCCCCGCAGGCAGCTCAGTTCGGACCAACACTCAGAGGTGCACTGGCCCGGGGGGGTTAAGATAAGATGACCCTTGGGCTCCAGTAACCCAAGGGAAAAAGAGGCTAGGTGGCGAATGGTAAAACCAAGTTTGGGCATTGCTGGAAAAGCTTTAATCAAAGCGAACTATCAAGGGGTTCCCATTATAACCCAACCGCATAAGGAACGCAAAATGTGGGAACATAACACCGATATGACGGAAACTAGGGCGGCAAGAGTGGAACAAAACACTAGGCGAGAGGCCAAGTCTTCCACCCTTTACCAAGTATATAGATGCATTAAGATAGCAAGATAATATAATGATATCCCAACAAGTAAATAAATGTTCCAGCAAGGAACGGCCTTCAATCTTCACCTGCAGCTAGTAACGCTATAAGAGGGGCTGAGCAAAGCGGTAACATAGCCAATCAACGGTTTGCTAGGACAAAGGTGGGTTAGAGGTTTGACATGGCAATTTTGGGAGGCTTGAAAGCAAGTGGTAGGCATCGTAGCAATGGCATAGCAAAAGAGCGAGCAGACTAGCATAGCAAAGATAGTAGTGATTTCGAGGGTATGATCATCTTGCCTGCATAGTTGTCAGAGTTGACTGGATCCTCGAAAGCAAACTCAACGGGCTCCTCGTTAGCGAACTTGTCTCCCGGATCTACCCAAACAAGAAAAACAAGCAACAAGGATACAATCAACCACGTGCAAACCCAAAAAACACAATGCAAAGATGATATGCTATGCGGGATCAGAAAAAAACAATTGCAAGCATGTGAACAAAGGTCTCACGTAAGCGTACGTGTAAGGTTGGTCCGAGCCGCTTCATCCCACGATGCCGCCGAATCAAGATAAGACTAGTAACGGCAAGATAATTGACAATATCGACGCCCACAACAACTTTGTGTTCTACTCGTGCATAGTAACTATGCATAGACCTAGCTCATGATGCCACTGTTGGGGAACGTAGCAAAAATTCAAAATTTTCTACGCATCACCAAGATCAATCTATGGAGTAATTTAGCAACGAGGGAAGGAGAGTGCATCTACATACCCTTGTAGATCGCTAAGCGGAAGCGTTCAAGTGAATGGGGTTGATGGAGTCGTACTCGTCGTGATCCAAATCACCGATGATCCTAGTGCCGAACGGACGGCACCTCTGTGTTCAACACACGTACAGCCCGGTGACGTCTCCAACGCCTTGATCCAGCAAGGGGAGAAGGAGAGGTTGGGGAAGACTCCATCCAGCAGCAGCACGATGGCGTGGTGGTGGTGGAGGAGCGCGGGACTCCAGCAGGGCTTCGCCAAGCACTACGAGAGACGAGGAGGAAGAGAGGTAGGGCTGCGCCAAGAGGGAGAGGATCTCATGTGTCTTGCAGCCTCCAATACCTCAAGTATATATACGGGAAGGGGAGGGGCTGCGCTCCCACCTAGGGTTCCCTCCCTAGGGGTGGCGGCAGCCCCCAGATCCCATCTGGGTGGCGGCCACAAAGGGGAGAGGGGGAGGCGCACCTGGGGTGGGCCTTAGGGCCCATCTGCCCTAGGGTTTGCCCCCTTCCCCTCTTGGAGGCGCCTTGGGCCTTGGTGGGAGGCGCCCCAGCCCACCTAGGGGCTGGTCCCTTCCCACTATTGGCACAAGTAGGCCTCCGGGGCTGGTGGCCCCACCTAGTGGACCCCCGGACCCCTCCGGTGGTCCCGGTACACTACCGGTGATGCCCGGAACACTTCCGGTGGCCAAAACCATACTTCCTATATATCAATCTTTACCTTCGAACCATTCTGGAACTCCTCGTGACGTCCGGGATCTCATCCGGGACTCCGAACAACATTCGGTAACCGCGTACATACTTTCCCTATAACCCTAGCGTCATCGAACCTTAAGTGTGTAGACCCTACGGGTTCGGAAGTCATGCAGACATGGCCGAGACAACTCTCCAGTCAATAACCAACAGCGGGATCTGGATACCCATGCTGGCTCCCACATGCTCCACGATGATCTCATCGGATGAACCACGATGTCAAGGACTTAATCAATCCCGTATACAATTCCCTTTGTCTATCGGTACGATACTTGCCCGAGATTCGATCGTCGGTATCCCGATACCTTGTTCAATCTCGTTACCGGCAAGTCTGTTTACTCGTTCCGTAACACATCATCCCGTGATCAACTCCTTGATCACATTGTGCACATTATGATGATGTCCTACCGAGTGGGCCCAGAGATACCTCTCCATTTACACGGAGTGACAAATCCGAGTCTCGATTCGTGCCAACCCAACAGACACTTTCGGAGATACCTATAGTGTACCTTTATAGCCACCCACTTACGTTGTGACGTTTGGCACACCCAATGCACTCCTACGGTATCCGGGAGTTGCACAATCTCATGGTCTAAGGAAATGATACTTGACATTAGAAAAGCTTTAGCATACGAACTAGATGATCTTCTGCTAGGCTTAGGATTGGGTCTTGTCCATCACATCATTCTCCTAATGATGTGATCCCGTTATCAACGACATCCAATGTCCATGGTCAGGAAACTGTAACCATCTATTGATCAACGAGCTAGTCAACTAGAGGCTTACTAGGGACATGGTGTTGTCTATGTATCCACACATGTATCTGAGTTTCCTATCAATACAATTCTAGCAGGGATAATAAACGATTATCATGAACAAGGAAATATAATAATAACCAATTTATTATTGCCTCTAGGGCATATTTCCAACAGTTCTCTCTCTCTCTCGTCGACAATCTACAATTCAGTCGCACGCATCCGACACAAAAACCTTGTTGGTCCCTATCCCTTTCTCTCCATCTCTCTCTCTCTCTCTTTGTGTGTGTGGGGGGGTCTTTCTAGTTCGCATGCATATATACACCATCTATAGGTCTATCTCGCACACTATGTATGACACTCTAGCTAGTCCAAGCTAGATATATTGGGTGCACTCATCGTACGCACAAAATTCCTTGGCTCATTGCCCGTAACTCTCTCACGCACCACTATGTCGTCTCGGAGCTCTTCCTCCCCTCTCTCAAACTCTCCATCCACCTGGGTCACACATACACATGCATATATCACTCGCACTCGATAGGCCCATCTAAAACTCTATCTCTCCCCCTCGTTCTCTCTCCATCTCACACGCACACACACACACACAATTTCGTGCCCAGCTAGCCAAGTATGATGGTCTATCACTCAATTGTAGGCACACGCAGCCCCCCCTATATGTATATGACTAGCTAATCTTAGTCTCCATCACAAACATGTGCATGGTCTATCTCGATTTCTCTCAGGGCATCTTTCTATCGCGCATGCACTCCCTCGATCTCCCACCCATATAGTCCCCTAATAATCTCGACAGGATCTCTCTATCACAAACACACCCTCTCTCCCTCCCCATGCATCCATGCCATCCATGTGTCCCTCTCGACCTTTGTTCCATGTTGGTCAGACCTCTATTGGACATGTGCTACAGGGGTGTCTCTCTCTATTGCAAACAATCACACACTAGCTATCTTCGTGTATCTCCTCACCTCGCTTTTCCATCTCGGAGATGCATGCGTGATATGTTCACATAAGAAACAAAAAAAACACTCTCTCTCTAATTTATCATTTGTTGTCACTTTCTCTTTCACACACATACTCTTTTTGCACACTTACTCATTCTCCTTCACACGCACTTGATCTGTCTCGACTGAGGCACTCTCCTCGGTCCATAGCATATAGATTTATTGAAAAGTCAAACATCACAAAGTTTGACCATGTACGTGGAGAAAAAGAATTACATCTAGTACGGCAAACATATACCATTAGATTCACCATGAGATGTAGTTTTGTATGATGTATCTTTGGTATTGTAGATATAAATAACATTTGCGTAAACCTGATCAAATTTTCCAAAGTTTGACTTCTAAAAAATTTACATGCACTGGATTATCGAGTGGATGGAATATCTCTTTCCCCCTCTCAGCTATCTGACGCACCACTCAGCCTTATCGGGGCTCCTCAATCTCTCTCAAACTTTATTGGTCAGTTTGGTTCATGACCTAACCCTCATGCCTTGATGGCCGGTACTGCCTGGTGTGGACATGAGATGTTAAATATTTCTGCCTGGCCAGGCTTGCGTGGTGCTGAAGCATTTGGTTCATGCCTGGGCCAGTCAAAGCATCAATGTCCCATCAATCAATCCATGCATCAATTATTTAATGCTAATATCCATGTTGTTGTTAGCCTTGTGGCCACATGGCCAGGCACGGCCAGGCGTTCGAAATCGGTCGCCAGGGCTAGGCTACTTGCAGTGTCTGGAGTTTAGCCAGGCTAATTAAAGTGCAAGGGAACCTAGGCCAGGCGGGCTTTCTTTTTCATAGGGTAGCAACCAAACAAGCGTGCATGAAATCTAGCCACAACCCCAGGCCAGGCAAAAATGCTCAGGACGCAAGCCAAACTGGCCTTATGTCAGGACCGGTTTTTTGGAACATTAATTTCCCAAAAAAATGGCCCTTGTGCTCACCAGCCCCAGGATTACTGTTAGCTGATGAGGCACCAACTTGATACAGAAACTCCAAGCAAAGTACATCATATGTAGTACAAGACCATTCTGGCCTATGAGTACAACAAAATGGCATCTAATGGTTGATGGTGGAAGCGGTTTGAGGTTCATCAGTGGCCATGGGACTCCATTTCCCACAGGAACAGCTGACCAGGGTAACTCCTATCTTCGCGAGGCTGTTATCACCATTGCGTAGGTCCCGGGGCTGTCATCGCGACGCTCCTCTCCACGCAAGAAATCTGGCCAAGACAATAGCCAGGGACAAGCCAGTGAGTACTTTGAATGTACTCGTTGCTACATCTTGAGTTTGCGTTGGTTTTCCCCGAAGAGGAAGGGATGATGCAGTAGAGTAGCGTAAGTATTTCCCTCAATTTTTGAGAACCAAGGTATCAATCCAGTAGGAGGCCACGCTCAAGTCCCTCGTACCTGCACAAAATGATAGCTACTCGCAACCAACGCAATTAGGGGTTGTCAAGCCCTTCACGGTCACTTACGAGAGTGAGATCTGATAGATAGAATATTTTTGGTATTTTTGGTATAAAGATGCAAAGTAAAAAGTAAAGGCAAAGTAAATAGAAAACAATAAAAAAAGTGATGGAGATTGATATGATGAGAATAGACCCGTGGGCCATAGGTTTCACTAGTGGCTTCTCTCAAGAGCATAAGTATTCTACAGTGGGTGAACAAATTACTTTGAGCAATTGATAGAATTGAGCATAATTATGAGAATATCTAGGCATGATCATGTATATAGGCATCACGTCCGTGACAAGTAGACCGAAACGATTCTGCATCTACTACTAGTACTCCACTCATCGACCGCTATCCAGCATGCATCTAGAGTATTAAGTTAAAAACAGAGTAACGCCTTAAGCAAGATGACATGCTGTAGAGAGATAAATTCATGCAATATGAAATAAACCCCATCTTGTTATCCTCGATGGCAACGATGCAATACATGCCTTGCTGCCCCTTCTGTCACTGGGAAAGGACACCGCAAGATCGAACCCAAAGCTAAGCACTTCTCCCATGGCAAGAACTACCAATCTAGTTGGCCAAACCAAACGGATAATTCGAAGAGACTTGCAAAGATAACCAATCATGCATAAAAAAATTCAGAGAAGATTCGAATATTATTCATAGATAGAATTGATCATAAACCCACAATTCATCGATCTCAACAAACACACCGCAAAAAGAAGATTACATCGAATAGATCTCCACGAGAGAGGGGGAGAACTTTGTATTGAGATTCAAAGAGAGAGAAGAAGCCATCTAGCTACTAACTATGGACCCGAAGGTCTGAAGTAAACTACTCACACTTCATCGGAGAGGCTATGGTGATGTAGAAGCCCTCCGTGATGACGGCCCTCTTCCGGCTGAGCTCCGGAACAGGCCCCAACATGGGATCTTGTGGATACAGAAATTTGCGGCGGTGGAATTAGGTTTTTGGCTCCTGTTCTAATCGTTTGGGGGTACGTGTGTATATATAGGAGGAAGAAGTACACCGGAGGAGCAACGAGGGGCCCATGAGGCAGGGGCGCGCCCCCCACCCTCGTGACCGCCTCTTTTGTTCCTTGGAGCAGGGTCCAAGTCTCCTGGATCACGTTCGGTGAGAAAATCACGTTCCCGAAGATTTTATTCCGTTTGGACTCCGTTTGATATTCCGTTTCTTCGAAACACTGAAATAGGCAAAAAAACAGCAATTCTGGGCTGGGCCTCCGGTTAATAGGTTAGTCCCAAAAACAATATAAAAGTGGAAAATAAATCCCAATATAGTCCAAAATAGTAGATAATATAGCATGGAGCAATCAAAAATTATAGATTCGTTGGAGACGTATCAGGCATCTCCAACCTTAATTCCTGCTCGTCCTCGAGTAGATAAATGATAAAAAGAGAATTTTTGATGTGGAGTGCTACTTGGCATAATTTCAATTCAAATCTTCTTAATTTTGGTATGAATATTCAGATTAGAAAGATTCAAGACAAAGGTTTATATTGACATAAGAAATAATAATACTTCAAGCATACTAACAAAGTAATTATGTCTTCTCAAAATAACATGGCCAAATAAAGTTATCCCTACAAAATCATATAGTCTGGCTATGCTCCATCTTCCCCACACAAAGTATTTAAATCATGCACAACCCCGATGACAAGACAAGCAATTGTTTCATACTCTAACTTTTTCAAAACTTTTTCAATCTTCACGCAATACATGAGCGTGAGCCATGGATATAGCACTATGGGTGGAATAGAATGGTGGTTGTGGAGAAGACAAAAGGAGAAGATAGTATCACATCAACTAGGCGTATCAACGGGCTACGGAGATGCCCATTAATAGATATCAATGTGGGTGAGTAGGGATTGCCATGCAACGGATGCACTAGAGCTATAAGTATATGAAAGCTCAAAAAGAAACTAAGTGGGTGTGCATCCAACTTGCTTGCTCATGAATACCTAGGGCAATTTTAGGAAGCCCATCATTGGAATATACAAGACAAGTTCTATAATGAAAGATTACCACTAGTATATGAAAGTGATAACATGAGAGACTCTCTACTATGAAGATTATGGTGCTACTTTGAAGCACAAGTGTGGTAAAAGGATAGTAACATTGGCCCTTCTCTCTTTTTCTCTCATTTTTATTTTATTTTTTTTATTTGGGCCTTTTCTCTTTTTTATGGCCTTTCTCTTTTTTGGGGGCTTCTTTGGCCTCTTTTATTTTTTTCGTCTGGAGTCTCATCCCAACTTGTGCGGGAATCATAGTCTCCATCATTCTTTCCTCACTGGGACAATGCTCTAATAATGATGATCATCACACTTTTATTTTTTCTTACAACTCAACAATTACAACTTGATACTTAGAACAAGATATGACTCTATATGAATGCCTCCGGCGGTGTACCGGGATATGCAATGAATCAAGAGTCACAAGTATGAAAATTATGAATGGTGGCTTTGCCACAAATACTATGTCAACTACATGATCATGCTAAGCAATATGACAATGATGGATGTGTCATGATGAACTAGATGATGGAAAGTTGCATGGCAATATATCTCGGAATGGCTATGGAAATGCCATAATAGGTAGGTATGGTGGCTGTTTTGAGGAAGGTATATGGTAGGTGTATGATACCGGTGAAAGGTGTGCGGTATTAGAGAGGCTAGCAAAGGTGGAAGGGTGAGAGTGCATATGATCCGTGGACTCAACATTAGTCATAAAGAACTCATATACTTATTGCAAAAATCTAGAAGTTATCAAAGCAAAGTACTACGCGCATGCTCCTAGGGGGATAGATTGGTATGAAAAGACCATCGCTCGTCCCCGACCTCCACTCATAAGGAAGACAATCAATAAATAAATCATGCTCCGACTTCATCACATAACGGTTCACCATACGTGCATGCTACGGGAATCACAAACTTCAACACAAGTATTCTTTTAATTCACAACTACTCAACTAGCATGACTTTAATATTATCACCTCCATATCTCAAAACAATTATCATGCTTCAATCTTTTCTTAGTATTCAACACACTCAAAAGAAAGTTTCACAAATCTAGAATACCAAGCATATTATTATTAAGAAAATTACCATGCTATTAAGAGACTCTCAAAATAATTTAAGTGAAGCATGAGAGATCAATAGTTTCTTTAAAACAAATCCTCCACCGTGCTCTAAAAGATCTAAGTGAAGCACATAGAGCAAAATTATAAAGCTCAAAAGATATAATGAAGCACATAGAGCAAAACTATTTAGCTCAAAAGATATAAGTGAAGCACATAGAGTATTCTATCAAATTTTAATTCATGTATGGCTCTCTCAAAAGGTGTGTACAGCAAGCATGATTGTGGCATACTAGCAAACAAAGACACAAATAATACAAGACACTCCAAGCAAAACACATATCATGTTAGTGAATAAAAATATAGCTCCAAGTAAAGTTACCGATGGAAGTGGACAAAAAGAGGGGATGCCTTCCGGGGAATCCCCAAGCTTTGAATTTTTGGTGTCCTTGTATTATCTTGGGGGTGCCATGGGCATCCCCAAGCTTAGGCTCTTGCCACTCCTTGTTCCATAATCCATCGAATTCTTACGCAAAACTTGAAAACTTCACAACACAAAACTCAAAATAGAAAACTAGTGAGCTCCGTTAGCGAAAGAAAACAAAAGACCACTTCAAGTTACTGTAATGAACTCATTCTTTATTTATATTGGTGTTAAACCTACTGTATTCCAACTTCTCTATGGATTATAAACTATTTTACAAGCCATAGATTCATCAAAATAAGCAAACAACACACGAAAAACAGAATCTGTCAAAAACAGAACAGTCTGTAGTAATCTGTAGCTAGAGCAAGATCTGGAACCCCAAAAATTCTCAAATAAATTTCTGGACGTGAGGAATTTATCTATTAATCATCTTCAAAAAGAAATAACTAAATAGCACTCTTCAAATAAAAATGTCAGCAGTTCTCGTGAGCGCTAAAGTTTCTGTTTTTTACAGCAAGTTCAACAAGACTTTCCCCAAGTCTTCCCAACGGTTCTACTTGGCACAAACACTAATTAAACACAAAAAACACAACCAAAACAGAGGCTAGATAATTTATTTATTAAGTAACAGCCAGGAAAAATATTGGGTTGTCTCCCAATAAGCGCTTTTCTTTAAAGCCTTTTTAGCTAGGCATTGATAATTTTAACGATGCTCACATGAAAGACAAGAATTGAAGCACAAAGAGAGCATCATAAAACATGTGACAAACACATCTAAGTCTAACATACTTCCTATGCATAGGCATCTTATAGGCAAACAAATTATCATCGCAAGCAAAAACTAGCATATGCAAGGAAGTGGAAAGAAACAATAGCAATCTCAACATAACGAGAGGTAATTTAGTAACATGAAAATTTCTAACACCATATTTTCCTCTCTCGTAATAATTACATGTAGGATCATAAGAAAATTCAAAAAAATATCTATCACATAAGATATTTTCAACATGATCCACATGCATGCAAAGTTGACACTTCCAAAATAGTGGGATTGACATTAACTAAAGTCATGACCTCTTCAAACCCACTTTTATCAAAAACTTCATAAGATTGAACATTATCCAAATATGTGGGATCTAAAGTTGACACTCTTCCAAACCCACTTTCAGTATTATTGGAAACACTATTATCAATCTCATAATCATCATGGGGAGTAAATAAATTTTCAAGATCAAAAGAAGAAGCACCCCAATCATGATCATTGCAACAAGTAGAGGACATAGCAAAACTAGCATCCCCAAGCTTAGGGTTTTGCATATTATTAGCACAAGTTGCATAAATAGAATTTATAATAAAATCATTGCAGTCATTCCTTTTATTCAAAGATCTATCATGAATTGCATCATAAAGTAATTCATCACACTTTTTAGATTCACGAATTTCAGGCAAAACCTCATAAAGATAATCTAGTGCACAAAACTCACTAGCAATTGGTTCATCATAATTGGATATCTTAAAAATATTAGCAAGTGGATGATGATCCATAGGTCTTAGGTTCTATGTTTAGTAATAAATAAACAACTATTCCAACCATACGAGCAAACAAGAATGGGCAAAAGAGGCAAATAGAGAGGGAGGATAGAGAGAGAGGGCGAATAAAACGGCAAGGGTGAATTGGGGGAGAGGAAAACGAGAGGCAAATGGCAAATAATGTAATGCGAGAGATAGGGATTGTGATGGGTACTTGGTATGTTGACTTTTTGCGTAGACTCCCCGGCAAGGGCGCCAGAAATCCTACTTGCTACGTCTTGAGCTTGCGTTGGTTTTCCCCGAAGAGGAAGGGATGATGCAGTAGAGTAGCGTAAGTATTTCCCTCAGTTTTTGAGAACCAAGGTATCAATCCAGTAGGAGGCCACGCTCAAGTCCCTCATACCTACACAAAACGATAGCTACTCGCAACCAACGCGATTAGGGGTTGTCAAGCCCTTCACGGTCACTTACGAGAGTGACATCTGATAGATAGAATATTTTTGATATTTTTGGTATAAAGATGCAAAGTAAAAGGTAAAGGCAAAGTAAATAGCAAAACAATATAAAAGTGATGGATATTGATATGATGAGAATAGACCCGGGGGGCATAGGTTTCACTAGTGGCTTCTCTCAAGAGCATAAGTATTCTATGGTGGGTGAACAAATTACTGTTGAGCAATTGATAGAATTGAGCATAATTATGAGAATATCTAGGCATGATCATGTATATAGGCATCATGTCCGTGACAAGTAGACCGAAACGATTCTGCATCTACTACTATTACTCCACTCATTGACCGCTATCCAGCATGCATCTAGAGTATTAAGTTAAAAATAGAGTAACGCCTTAAGCAAGATGACATGCTGTAGAGAGATAAATTCATGCAATATGAAACAAACCCCATCTTGTTATCCTCGATGGCAACGATGCAATACGTGCCTTGCTACCCCTTCTGTCACTAGGAAAGGACACTGCAAGATCGAACCCAAAGCTAAGCACTTCTCCCATGGCAAGAACTACCATTCTAGTTGGACAAACCAAATGGATAATTCGAAGAGACTTGCAAAGATAACCAATCATGCATAAAAAATTCAGAGAAGATTCGAATATTATTCATAGATAGACTTGATCATAAACCAACAATTCATCAGTCTCAACAAACACACCACAAAAAGAAGATTACATCGAATAGATATCCACGAGAGAGGGGGAGAACTTTGTATTGAGATTCAAAGGGAGAGAAGAAGCCATCTAGCTACTAACTATGGGCCCGAAGGTCTGAAGTAAACTACTCACACTTCATCGGAGAGGCTATGGTGATGTAGAAGCCCTCCGTGATGACGGCCCTCTTCCGGCGGAGCTCCGGAACAGGCCCCAAGATGGGATCTCGTGGATACAGAAAGTTGCGGTGGTGGAATTAGGTTTTTGGTTCCTGTTCTGATCGTTTGGGGGTCCGTGTGTATATATAGGAGGAAGAAGTACGCCGGAGGAGCAATGAGGGGCCCACGAGGCAGGGGGCGCGCCCTAGGGGGGGCGCCCCCACCCTCGTGACCGCCTCTTCTATTCCTTGGAGCAGGGTCCAAGTCTCCTGGAACACGTTCGGTGAGAAAATCACGTTCCCGAAGATTTTATTCTGTTTGGACTCTGTTTGATATTCCATTTCTTCGAAACACTGAAATAGGCAAAAAACAACAATTCTGGGCTGGGCCTCCGGTTAATAGGTTAGTCCCAAAAATAATATAAAAGTGGAAAATAAAGCCCAATATAGTCCAAAGCAGTAGATAATATAGCATGGAGCAATCAAAAATTATAGATACGTTGGAGACGTATCACTCGCAAACATTACGAACATAGGTATAATATAACAGATATTAATGATGCTCGGAAATATGCCATGATCACTTGGTTAGTTACAAAATAATTTTTTGTGATGCACGCAAGTAGGTTATCCATGTAGAATAGGAATAAGCAGTCCGAGTATAGAAGTAAAATGCACCGATCGGGTGTCTGAAGCAACACCACGAAAGAACAATAATATAAAACATGGCTCAGTCGGGCGTCTGAGCGACACCACATAAAGGGCTTATAGTAATTTAAATAATAAGCATGCCAGAGTCGGGCGTCTGTGCGACACCACCTAAAGGGCTTATAAGGTAAATAAGTAACAAGCATGCCACAGTCAGGCGTCTGTACGACACCACATAAAGGGCTTATAAGTGAATAAATAATAAGCATGCCACAGTCGGGCGTCTCAGCAACACCGCATAAAGGGCTTATAAGTAAATAAATGACAAGCATGCCACAGTCGGGCGTCTGTGCGACACCACATAAAGGGCTTATATAAGAATAATCATGGTGTATATCCAGGAGGTAGAACCGTCCCAGGGATACTCAATAATTCAAATAATGTAGATGGTTAGTCCATAGTAATAATAATCATAATCATCATGAGTCACAAGTCATGATCCATGTTCCGGTTTAGCAGTTTTTCCTCCGAAGACCGACACTAAGACAGACACTTGACCCATCCCAGATTGTAGTCCTTAACCATGGACACGGCTATTCTAAATAGATATAATCTCTACAGACGGTGTACTCTTTACCCACGAGTGACGGATTCCTTTAGTCCATCGGGACTAATTCCGTCTATGGCCTTTTGATTGAAAACACACCTGACCGCACACACCAGCCTAACTCACCGGTGTCTGGAATCACCCTTGACACCCGTTAAGCAAAACTCTAAGTGGGGAGGCTACAACCTCGACTAGCATGGGATCACAAAATTTATACCGCACGCAAACTAGGGGAACTACCCCTTCGGCTACAACCGAAAACACCCATGCCCCCAGACTAGGTGGCATGCCTACCGGATACCTCCGGTATCTTCCACCATGGCCTCTCTGTACGGTGTGTGCTAGGGAGGGGTTGAGAATTTACTGAACCGTACCCTACCTGTGGCAGGGACAAGTGGTAGTACGAAACAGGTATGGGGGTTATTGGAACAAGACTCGATCTACGGTCGACTCAGGAGGTTTAAGTATTCCTTGCATGGTTAGCATAACAAATACGTTTCAACCAACAGGCAAGATCATCACTCATCATGCCTCACTATGCCGTACCGGACACAACCATCTTGGCGAAGACCGAAGACAAGCTCGTGTCTACCCAAGACAAAGACTTTCCCGGCTTCCTCCCGGTAGGCATGAAAGGTATATGAGGGTGATTACTTTCACAAGCATATCCATTTCCAATAGCAAGATATCTTCATTATGCACCCATGCGTATGATTATATCATCACAAAAAAAATAACGAATGCTCCATGTCAAGGTGGTGTGTAACCGTTGTCAAACAACACACAACATATTATGCCAGGGTTCAGGATGCTTGCCTTCAAGTTTTGGAGAGGCAGGGTGCATTCCAAAACTTTTGAAAGTTTCTTCCTTCTTCCAAAAATCCTATTTAAGAAAATTTGAAATCAACACGTAGTTTCAAAGCAGTACAAAAAAGTTGTTTGTAAAATTTTCAAATAAATATGAAAATAAACTAGACCAAATTTGGGGAACAACAGAAAAAGAATCAAGTCATTTGGACTTATATTTAAAAAGTTATAGCCAGACAAAGTTTAGTCAATATTCTGTTTTTAAATAAAACCAGAAAAAGAAAACGTGTCGGGGAGAATACGTTTCCGAGGCAGAGGAGACGTACTCCGGGGTTTACGCGTCCACCTAAGCCAGCGTGGGCCAGCTCGGGTCACTGATAGTGGGTCCCTTGGGGCCCACTGGTCAGGTTTGACCAGTCGCCTGCGCCTCCTTCCTCCTCTAGCCGAGCAGAGGCAGGGCTCCAGCGATCAACGCCGGTGATTGGTGGCTTCTCGTGGGACTCCGAGGGCAGGGATGGATCCGCTGGTTCAGTGCGGTCCTTCCGGTGGTCGACTGGCCGGCGGGGACGGAGGGAGTCGCCGGTGGCGAGCTTCGCGGCGGAGATGGCTTCGGGAGGGATTGGGGGTTTGGGCTACGGTGGCTCTTGACCGCGTTTGAGGGGCTGGGCAACTCCGCATGGTCGAGAGGAGTCGGGTGGTGGTGCTGGATGGACGGGGGAGGCCCTTGTTGCGACGGACGGAGTCGGAGCGTGGCGGCGGCCGAACTGGACGGAGTCAAGGGAGAGAGCTTCCCGCCGTCGATTGCTGGCCGTGGGGGCTCCAGGGGAAGGGCCTGAGGCTGCCTAAGTGCTTGGATGAGCTCGGGGGGCCCCTACTTATAGCGCGGCTAGGTCGGTTCCGCGGTGGCAGGAGATAAGATCGGCGAGCCGCCGTTCTGTTGCAGCAGGGCGACGTGGAGGCGGTTGGGGCTGGGCGGCGCATCCCGACGAGCTCCCCACTGCTCAAGGGGGCGAGCTGGCGCGCGCGTATGGCTCGGGCGGCGCCTTCCACGGCAGGGGCGTGTTGTGGACTCCGGTGTGCCGCCAAGGGGGCTCTGATGGCAGCACTGTAGGGCGCCGGGGTGGCCTGGAGGGTTCTGGTGAGTGGACAGGAACGCGGCGTGGCTCTGCGGGCGCGTGAAGGCTAGGGGCAAGACGCGGCGGCTCGGTGCGCGCGCGTGCAAAACGAGCGCTCTGGGCGCGCTCAGAGCACGCACACCAGGTGCTCGACGCTATGCCAACGCGCCCTAGGCCTCTCTGATGCCTCTGCAACTAAACAGAAACTAGGCTATTAGTCATAAGGGAGCTAGTAGACATGCTAGTAAGGTCATTAGAGCACCTTCCTAATGCAAGTCTAAAAGCATGCCAAAACTGGCCATGCTCCTAACCTGTTCGATGAAATGCCAAGGGCATCTAGGCATCTCTTGGGGTGGTCACAAACTCCAGACTGGGGTCTCTTTAGATGTAGGTGATGATGGCAAGGCCATATGGGCAAAACACGAAACTTGCTTGTGCAAGTTTTGCAAATCTTCAGCTCTGGACAGAAGGTAAATGGCATTATTTCATGTACCAAAAATGCTCCAATGGGTCCAACCTCCTGGACTTAAGGGTTTGGTAGGGTTTACTTCAAGCAGGGAAAATCCCAGGCAAAAAGAGCAAGAGAAAATATAGATGCAATACAATTCACCAAGCTGGACCAGAATGAAGATGAGGATGATTTACTCAAAATTTTCGAAGAACATCAGTGGGTTTTTGCATAAAGTTGAATAATATACTCCTACTAACATCCCCTAATTTTGGTGAAGGCTTTAAAGAAATATTTAAATAGGTTGTAGTGCAAAATTACCAACTGGACCAGATTTAAAAGTTTGGTGTAGAGCTCAAAATCTCCAATGAATAGAAGATATTTTTGCATAAAAGTGATTTAAAAACATCACATGACATCCCCAAATTTTGGTTGGAATTTTAAATAAATTTATAAAAGGGTTGCAGTGCAAAAGAGGCTCTGACACTAATGAAAACACATTTTAAGGGAAATAAAATTTAGGGGGAAATAAATTCAGAAATAATTCCACTGATCAAAAGAAATGATCTTGGGAAGATAAACAAGTCCAACAATATAGTTGGAAAGTTTTCACTTGGGGTAAAAACTCCACATTATCAAAGAAAAGAATGGTTCTAAAATCAAAGAAAATCCAGAAAATGAAAAATTTAATTTCCTGGCAAAATTTTAATAAACAAATCATGGTTAAAATTTTGGGGTGTTACACCTTATATGTCCCTGGTTCACACATACACATGTCTCACTCGCGCTATACTTATAGACCCATCCAACACTCTCTGCCCTTGTTCTCTCTCCATGTGACACGCACCCCCCTAAGTACCATAATCCCTCACTCCATCATAGGCGCAAGCACTCCCCCCCCCCTCCTAAGTATGATTATCTCTTACTAGCCATCAGGAACACACGTATTGTCTCCTTCCATCCATACGTCTATCTCGATATCTCTTGGGGCATCTTCTATCGCGCACACACCTTGTCACTCGATCTCCCACCCATGTAGTCCCATCATGATCTCCAGGGGATCTCTCTATGACAAACATACACTCTCTCCTCCCCATGTCTGCATTTTCTCTATACGTCTCTCTCGACCTTTCTCCCTTGTTTGTTAGAACCCTCTTGGCCACGTGCTAGGGGTCTTGCTCTCTCGGTTCCAAACAACCACACACTATCTCCTTGCCTTGCCTCCGTTGTCGAAGATGCATGTGTGATATGTTTGCATAAGACACGCACGCTTTTTCTCTACTTTTATCGTGTGTTGTCCATGTCTCTTTCACACATGCTTACACACTTTTTTCACTCTCTCTCTCTCTCTCTCTAGTTAGGGACTCTGTCACGTCCATAAGCATATGGATGTTTTGAAAAGTCAAACCTCAGAAAAGTTTGACCAAGTCTATGTGGAGAAAAACATTTACATCTGGAACGATCATTAGATTCATCACAACATGTACTTACTTCATACTATCATTTATCTTTGGTATTGTAGATATAAGTAATTTCTTTATAAACTTGGTCAAAGTTTCAAAAGTTTGACTTAAAAAAATTTTGGAACTACATTATCGAACGGAGGGAGTATCTCTTTCTCTCTCTCTCTGCTATCTCTCACGGGCCTCCCCTCTCACTCGAACTCTCTATACCGACGAATTATACGCTCACTGTGTCAGTGTATAGCTCTGTATATTGTTTAGTTGACCGGTCAACCAATCCACATGCTACGTTATCAGCTCGTGTTCTATATCTTCGTGTGCTGGCCCATGTGGCAGTGGGTGAAAATAAGTAAACTAGAGGCCCATCTGACACGCGGTGAAGTAAACAAAGTTGAAACAACTCGAGGTAGCACCCCGCAGGCTAGTAAATTGAGGGTGCATTGAGGACAAACTTCTTGCACGCGAAGGACGCACTGGTGCACAATTCACCACTGTGCGGCGGCATGCACAGAAGGACGCACTCGCGCACACCCAGCACACAACACACACCAGCACACGTGTACACCAGCGTCGCCGCCGGTTGAGATGGACGGCGAGGCAGCCAACAAGTGGAGGCGGCTCGAGCCAAAACCGCATCCGGCGAGCCTGGACTTCATCAGCAGCCTCCCCGACGACATGTTGCTCGTCATCATCGGCCTCCTCCCCACCAAATCTGCCGTGCGGACCGCCCTGCTCTCCCGGCAGTGGCGCCCCCTCTGGCGTTGCATCCCCCTCAACCTCACCGTCGACAGCTGCCTCTGCGACAGGGATTGCAAACGCATGGCCGCAGTCTCCAAGATCCTTTCATCACACCCTGGGCCAGCCAGACGCCTTGACATCCGCATGTTCAGTACCAACTGTAAGGTCCAACCCAAGTTCGACGAGTGGTTCTTATCCCCCTCCCTAGATCAGCTCGAGGAGCTCAGCTTTGAAGCTGGACGATGTTGCTCTCTGCCGCCGTCTGTGCTCTGCCTCATGCCAACGTTGCGCCGCGCCAGCTTCAGCTCCTGCTATCTTCCCCATATTAATGCCGCGCCCGCCCTTCTTCTCCCTCAACTCAAGCAGCTCGACCTCTTCGACGTTGTCATCTCGAAAAAGGCTATGGAGCACCTGCTCCGCAGCTGTACTGCGCTCAAGTACCTTCGTCTTGAGCAGATCCATGGGCTCATTAGCCTCCACATCGCCTCGACGAATCTCCAATGGATTTATGTGTCTTATTGGCCCCGCAACAAGACATCAATTGGGAAGAGATCACTCCAGCTGTTCCACGTTATGGTCATTGAGAATGCACCTTTCCTTGAGAGATTGCTTGTATCGGATCTAGAAGGTCCAACAAAAATCAGGGTCATTGACGCATCGAAATTGACAGCGTTGGTGTACTCGTATGCCAAATTCTCCGAACTCTTTATTGGATCCGTAATCGTTCAGGTTGAGCACTCATCTTCTTCTCCGTCTTCTTGAAATTCACATTTTTAAATTTATTCTTGATGTATTTACGACCATCTTCCAGAAAATGATTCCAACAAGCTTGACCCAGTCCATGCGCACAGTGAAGATCTTAGCACTAAAATCTATCGGCCCCAATCTGGATCAAGTTGTTGGATTCCTTACATGCTTTTCGTGCACGGAGAAGCTACTCATCTAGGTGAAACTTCTTTCCTATAAGTAAACGGTAATCACAACGTAGCTCAATTTTTCGTAATTTTCCTAAATTACGATGACAAGTGTAGTGTTCAAAACTGCATCTATGCATTGCACCAAAAGAAATATTTTTAGTATTTGTTCTCATGTGATCACCTGCATCGCTTTTATGCTGTACTACTATACTAGCCTAGGCTAGTCATAGTGGAAAGTAACTTAGACTACTCCAGTAACTCTATGGTTACCCTAAGAGCAAGTACTACCTCCGTCCTGGTTTACTCTTCCAATTTTGTAGTATCAAAATTTGACCATAGATTTAACTGACAAAATGTTAATGCATGTCACTAAGAACTATATCGTTGGATTTGTATTTGAACATAATTTCAGATGGTGTAATGTTTAGTGGCATGCATTGGTATTTTCTTAGGTAAATCTATGGTCAAAATTTTATACTAAATACGAGGTAGTATTCCCTCTGTCCCAAAATTCTTGTCTTACATTTGTTTAGATACGGATGTATCTAACACTAAAATGTAACTAGATACATCCGTATTTAGACAAATTTAAGACAAGAATTTTGGGACGGAGGGAGTACAAAAGTGGGCTATGTATGCCAAAACATGTGCCAAATTCACTTGTGATGCATTTGGCATCGATGCCCCTCCATTGCTCACCTGGTGCCGCAATCTGGATCACCTACTTTGCTCCGGTGCCAAATTAACTCACGCAATGAAAAAACACTGCGTGGGAGAGAGAGAGAACTGAGGCAATAAAAAACACTTGTTTGGGAGAGTGAGAGGTTGGTGTAGTTGGTTTGATTGATTTGTTTATACATGTGGGTCTATGTGCACAGTGGTGCCAACTCTCTCACATCGCGAGAGCGGTGCCAAAATCTTTTGATTTGACATTGATGCGTATTATGTGGCATACTTTCGTGAAATATGGCATCGGCCACATAGTGGAAGGCAACAAATGCCCAAGCTCTTCATGTGCTCCTAGTTAAATGAGAGGAAACAGAAAGAGAGAGAGAGAGAGAGTGAAAAAATATCTCTAGCCAGCCAACCCTATCGTATGAGAGAATGATATTGGTACCTCTTGATGACACGGCAATCTTATGCAGCCAGCTGCTCTAATATGTTCTCTTCTTTTGCAGATAAAAAAAGACCCGAAAGTGAAAAATGTGTTGCACTATAACAATCTCACCGAATGCCTTGATATCCATCTTATAGAAATTGATTTGATCGACTACTGAGGCAGCACATCTGAGATTAAATTGGCCAGGTTCTTTGTTCTGGAGGCAAGTGTGCTCAAGGTAATGAGGTTTGGCGTTCTCTGGCGCAACAATGAATGGCGTGCTGATCACCGCAAGCATCTAAGCCTAAATGACAAAATCTCCGCAAAAGCTGAATTTGTTTTTGAAACATCAAGTGGCCATAGACTCGAAAACTTATTTTCCCATTAGTGAGTTGTCAGGGAGGTGGATTTTAGTTTGTACAATAATGCTGCATCCACCTAAAGTAACGAAAGTTCTTACGTAAACTTCCTAGTAATTCCCTCTTCGTAGGTGCAGCATTACTCCTAACATTTGTAATATCAGTTTGAAACTTGTAATATTGCCGTGTCATATTCCTGCGTTTTCAAAATCATGCGAATCAAACAGGTCCTGAGTTGGTGATGATGGTGTGCCTCCCATCTTTCACCAATAGCCGTCGGATCTAGATCTGACGCATACAAACCAAGCTTCTCCATTTTTGCAAAAAGATGCCCGCACTTGTTCCCTATTTACAAACAACTCCTTGTCTCTCACAATCAGCCTTATCTCCTCCCCACCACATCTAGAAGGCCGTGGAAAAATCTGGCGCGATGGCCGCTGCCGGAGCCGTCCACCCCCAATCTTGGTGTTCCGTGCAATGCACGGGCATCTACGCATGGGAAATTATGTCGAACAGGGCTAGTTGTAAGCAGGCTAGCTCTACAGCCATGATGATAGTGACTGCAGACGGTGAGGCTGACTATGGTATGCCGAACACGGCGCCTATACTCAGGTGTCATCTCCGGCGCAGGGTCTTGTCACTTCACTATGAGGAGCAGCACGTAATAATTTGACCAACGGGTAGTACAGTGCTAGTACTCCTACTACTACATTGGTAGTACTACTACTAGTACTAGTAGCACCACCGTCTGGATTTAGGAGTACTACCACGTCCATTTGGATTTTAGTATTTGACTAGCAATATCTAGTAATGCATGTCACAAAAAATGTACTACTCCCTCTGTAAATAAATACATGGTGTTTTATTCCTATCGGCGAGAGAACTTAATGTTTTTCTGCTAACTAGAGTACTAATAGGATTACATGCAATGAACTAAACACTGCATGTCATTTTTGGTAGTCTCAAGTCATTGAAAGCATGCACGGCCCACATCTCTCATTGGTTGATATGTCACGAAATAAGAAACAAGGAGGGAGTTAATGCACCGTGCCTAAGTATTTTGGGATTATTTGGTTTTTGTAAGGTGACTTACTCAACATTTTTGTTTACATGCATTAACATTTTATTAGTTAAATCAAAGGTCAAAACTTGGCGCAAAATGCAAAGGGGACCAATAAACCAGTAAACATCAAACTTCTCTTGTTTGGCCCTAACTAGATGTCTGGTGAGATGACTATACTGCACCGGCACGGAGGGGGACGCAGCTTCATTGACTTACGGCAACTGCCTTTGGGTGCACGACACATGGGCCCAGGGGTGGCTGGCCCACCTATCATACAGCCAAAGGAAGATGCAGTAGAGGGCCGAGGAGTAGTACAAAATCCTACGCACCTACGCACGCTAACCAAGGGCAAGAGTGATCACTCGAATCACAAGATCAGTTGACTAGAAGCTAAGCTAGACCCATGGAGGCGATGAGCGCGAGCATCAGCCGGCTGTGCCAGATGGTCCACGACGCTGGCCTGTGGCCCGGCACCAAGGAACGTCTCCAGGTAGTATTGCTTGAGGCCGCCAGGGTGAGGGGCCGCTTGGACGACAGCTTCGTCTCCTTGTTCGACGAGGTCCTCGTCGGTTTCCTCGACAAGTTCACCGTTGTTAAGAAGCTTGCGGACGACTTTGATGTAAGACTCCAGCCGACGCGCCCAGGCTCTGCGATGCTCGCCACCCTCAACGGCCACTATGGTGACAACCTCTTCGACGCACTGGTGGCCCTGTGACTGCCCGCCGTCGCGTCGGAGAATGTCCACCTCGAGGCCGCGCTCGCCACGCAGCGCCTGGCGCAGCAAGACACCATCGACATAATCACCCACGTCTACACGCAAATCGTCCACAAGGACTACTACATGCAAGAGGAGGATGATAGGACGCTGGCCTTCTTGGACCGCAGGGCAACCTTGGACGGCACTATTCAGAAGCACGTTGAGCTCGCCGCCAACGCCGCTGCTCCTCACACGTCGGTTGGTGACCTAGCGCACTAGGGCGTGAGGATGTCATTGATGGATCCGTATGTATTTTTATCTTTCCGTCAAATCCATGTAGTAGTATATGATACTACAATAATTATCTTACCTTTCGCATCAACTTCATAATTTTCGTACGTACTGCATGCATGAACGGCCCCAGAACCAAACTTCTCATTACTCTAGGCAAAATCATTATTTTCTATCTATCGGTCGTGCCATGGAGCAGAACCAAATTTTACAAGTTATAAGTTCAAAAGAAAAAAGCCTGCCGTGTTCGCGCCGCACCCCCACACGGTTGGTCCGGCACGCCGCTCAAGCGGGAATGCGTGCGGTGTTGCATTTTCACTTAGAAGTGGGACCGCAGTTGAGCAAACCGACTATCGGCAAACCCCCACCCCACCCACCGCGCGATGGCTGAGAAAACAGGAGGGAGAAGAGATGGCTGTAGCATGGACTCCAAGAAAATTGGTGTCGGATGTGACTCGTGTGGGTGGCGTGTGCCGCACTGCTAGACGTGAATGCTAGTTATGGCCCATGCCACCCCACTATATCGATCCTATATCGAGGTACGTAGAACAAATTTCCTGCAGTTCATGCTCAGCCCTCCTCTATCTCTCTTATCAGCCAGCCAGCGGACGCGCGGAGCCCATCGTCTGTTTGCTCACATGCGGCCCCACATGTCAGTGAAGACGCAAGAAGACCCACTGAACCTGCACATCTTTCACCTCGACGTGCTGGTGATGAAAAACAAATCCAATAAAGATCTTCGGTGGTCGCTTTTGGAGTTACTCAAGAGTAGTAAGATTCTATTTACAGTTTAACCCAAGATGCACATCTCGTGGCTTCAACTACCACTCTATTTTATTTCATGACACGACCTGGATGCTGGATGTCCCACGTGTCGGCAAAAGGAGGAAGAACCCGACCAATTCTTCGGTTGTGCTCTCGGATTAGACTAGTTGTGCTAACTTAAAAATTTTATTGTGTACTCCCTCCGTTCCAAAATACTTGACTTCCATTTGTCCAAAAATGTATGTACCTATATACTAAAACATGTCTAGATACATATATATTTTGACAAATAGAAGGCATGTATTGTGTAACGGAGGGAGTAGAATGGATGCAAGTTTTTGTATTGGGAAGAAGAGTACATCCATATATTGATAGAGCGCAATTTAGTAGATGTTCTATCACTTTTAGCTAGCACTGAGGCTAGAGATGAGATTAGTGCACTTGTTGATACTCCTACTAGAATAGAGGCTAGACATGAGACTAGATGCGAGGAAGCAACGTGTACTTCTTTACACTCGAAGAAGAAAGAAGCACGCAAGATCGAGCCTCCGCCGATCAATAATGAATCCATCGAAGGCACTAATCCAACTTACAGGAGTAGTAAAATGTATTCTTGTGGTTTTTGTTTTCTTTGGTCTTGCTTTTCTAGTCAAAATTATCGTTGGAGTTCGTGCAAAACGGAGGTCCGTTTGGGTTCGTGCGTTGGAGTTAGCCTTACAAGTGGGACCGCAGTTAAGGAAACCGACTATCGGCAAACCCCCACCTCGCCCGCCGCGCGATGGCTGAAGTTAGAGAAACGACGAGGTTGAAGAGATTGCTCTAGCACGGACTCCAAGAAATAATATGGTGTCAGATGGATGTCGTGGTGGTGGCGTGTGTCGTACTCCTGGATGTGAATGCTTGTTCTAGCCCATGCCACCCTACTACTCCTACTACTTACTCCTACTATATAGTACTAGTATCGAGGATTCCAGGTGCTAGTTACGTACAGCGAACACATTAACATATGGCTATAGTAAAAAACACCCGCCCGACGCGCGAAGGATGTGAAGCTAGTACAAATAGTGTACTACTATTGTTGATTGGCCTCATCCAATAACCTGTTGCAATGCACGTACAATTATGTATTCAGAAAATATTTTTTTGCCTCGTCGCACCAGTCACTCAGAGAAGCGACTCAAAAGCCATTCATAAATTTAGTAAGTTCATCACAGGCATGTCATTTTATTACATACAACAGGTCATCAACCCACATCGACAACGAGGATACATTATAAATACTAAAGTTTTCACCACACAACAAATAACAAGCAATGAAATGAACTTCAACTCAACCATTCCTCGGCGTTGGAAACGCTTGCTTTGAACCACAAGTGATTCTCTGGGATGGGCCATCGATTTGTCGATCTAGAGACCAACGCATGATCATCTAGGCTGAAGCGGCCTACTATATCAGTACCATGGTAGGGAACCACCCAAATGTCTGAGGTATAGACACAGTTGCTTCTCATAAATGGTACTAGTAACGTTGTGTCAACAACAGTTGGATCGTCTTTCACCATCATCGGATAGTTTTGTCCAAGGAAGAGCGAGTTTTCTCCAAGACTATCAATTCTGTACCAGGGAGAAGGAGTTGGCGCTAGCACACTAGTATCCATCCCGAATACCATGCAACGGGTGTTGGAATAGGTCCGGAGAGTGCGACCATGGGAGACTGCACCTGCTTCCTTAGCAGTAACATCATCAGTGGGCTGTATACACACGAGAAGAGGTGATCCATCGAAATTAGTTGCCAGGCGCCACAGAGTATATGGGCACGGCTCATCCTCATGCTCGTGATCATCACCATCGTCATCTCCCCATTGGTTATAAAAATTTTCAAGTATAGGTGGTGGGATGTTCACAGGACCTTGGAAACACAAGAAGGAGGTTAATTAGTAAAGGGAAACTTGCTAACCTGCATGCATGTGGATGAAATAATTATAATTACAGTGGAAGACAAATGTACCAAAACTACGAGGATCCCATGCAAAAACAGTGCCACGAGTGGTGGCAGCAAACACAAGGCCCTCGTATTGAATTGCATCACAGTACTCATCCGTGTACAGAAACTGATTTTTGAGCAATATCCATCGAGTCAAACCACCAAGGACGGCAACAAGCTTGTCGAAGATAGCCACAACTTCATAGTTGTTGTAATTCCAAGAGCGGTTGGGAACTCGACAAATTGCTATCTTCCGTAGAAGACAGTCGCCATGATCGTATTTGAACATGCATACAATACCGGTGTGCTCAACCTCTGGGCAGTCTGCTGAGATTTTTGGAAGTGGAACCCGGTCACGAGCAACACATTCACAAGTTCCCACTCGCAGTTGGACCCAATGTAAACAACCCAATCTCCATTTGCGCCCGCCCAAGCCTTGCCCTCAAGCGATGGCATCTTAACATCATACGTATCATTATCAAGCAGCATCAACTTGCACAGGGCGAGGCCTCCGTCGTGCGGGCGCCAGTCATCAGGGTCTCAGCGAAGAAGATAGGGGAGATCAAACCGCTCATTGACTCTTAGGTTCCTTGTAATGATGTTATTAGTTGAGTCGAGAATGGGCTTGAATGAACCTGCCATGCTAGCCGAGGTGATGACGTTGCACCGATCAATGAGTTCCTCCACCACGTCATCTTTCAGATCGGGGCAAGAATAACGGGGTCATTTCCGGCCTGTTCCCTCCATGGAGAAGATGATCGAACAATGGTAGAAGAAAGGGTGAAGGGCTGAAGGAAAATGGAGGAGGGAGAGGAAGAGCGTGCGACAGCAGTTCCAAATCGAGAGGGAAAGACGAAGAGTCAGTGGACGGTTGCGAGTTTGCCACGGTTCACGAAGAGGCGCCCTGGCCTACACGTCCGTTCGGAAATACTCCTACTACTCGCCGTCGTCTCACTGATATGTTGGAACGGGACCACATGTCAACGAAACATGGTGTGTAATTTCTCGTGCAAAATGCGATCTGGCCGCGTTGGCCCGAGGTGCCGCATTAGTTATCGGCCTTTATTTTTTTAATGGCGTGTTGATCAGTTTTGAAGCACGACTAACTGGTACTGTACACAGAGAAAATATAAACTACTCTACCACTACTCCACCTCCAGTACTAGTACTATAAAAAAGATATATAGGCTGGAGCTTCAACGCTTTCTTGCTAAGGGCTGCCCACTTGCTTCTCACACTACCACCCTCTCTCCAGATCTAAAAAAGACGGCCCCTCTCTCCCTCTGCACCGGTGGTCACAGATCCGCCGGGGAAGAAAAGGACGTGCAGCGTTGACGCACTCGTCATCGGCGAGCAAGGTCATGCACTGACGACAAGGCCGTCCTCTCAGACCTAGCGCCCGCGTGGGATGGCCTCCATCCCCAAGCTCGCTGCCGTAGTGTGTGCGGAGGACGACGACCACGAGCGAAGCCACTTCCCATCGACCCTCAGGTATGCTACCTCTTTTCGAACCATAACCTTGTTCTATTGCCCTATCTGCCACGTTGTTGCATGTGGATCTTTTTCCACTCCACCATCTTCCCAATTTGCTATCCTCTGCTCTGCTAGCCACGCAGATGAAAACTGTCCAAGAGAGTAGGCATCAAACCCGCATCTAGGTTGAAAAGGGGAAAATCAGTAGCTAAGGAACGAGTCTCGTGTCTCTTGGTTGAAGAAGGGTAGAAAGGCATGCCAACGCAATAGAGAATGACCCGGTCGATCGGTTTGTTGTCCTCGCATAGGAAAAAGGTGGCTAAAGAGAACAAAAATGGGACATAATCCACATATGTTGCCTGGATATTTGTTGCTCTGGGCAACCATACCTCCCTCACCACTCTCCGTCTGTGGAGGTACATCGTACTGGTGCGCCCATTGTCCGAATGGGCCTCCCATGCTCTTATTGCCACTTTTTTGCTGTTAGTATAACGCCAGCAGTCAAGTCAAGCAATGCTACTGCTAAAGTGATGCCACATTTAACTAATGCCGCTCTCAGTCTAATGCCACCGATAAATTTAAGCAACGCCATTTAATGTCACTTGATTATTTCAGGGTTAGCTGTTGATTGTGGATGTATTAAAGATTTTTCAGCTAAGGCATTCTAATGCTGTTGCACAGCCAGTATACCAACGATGAAACTTGTTACTACCTTCAGATTTTTGCACTGTTAATGCTTAAAGATTACATACCTCACTTTCATGAGATAAGTTAATTTTTTGTACAGTGTCACCAAAAGGTCAAGGCGCTGATGTCATTTTATTTTGGTTAAACTGCACAGACAATTATGAAGACAAGAGGAAAGGTCAAGAGTGGGCAACTCCTCCTCCCGCTGTTCTCTTGATACGTTCGATCAAGTTTTTATGTTTGATCTATTAGCAAGATTGGGATAGCAATTTTTAAGGTCCCCCCGAGTTCGAAATGATATTTACCTTGGAGGTACATGGTTTGCAATTTTTTTATACTGTCGTTAGTAAATAATGCTAGTTACCTTCAGACTTTTGTATTTGGTTTAATGCTCATGCACAGCTAGTATACCAATGCTGAAACTTGCTACCTTTACATTTTGTATTGTTCATTCTTATAGAAACCTTCCAGTGCTAGAGTTTATTGAAATTTGTTCAGTAAAACCATTGTACTGTACCCTGTAATAAACTAACTACTCTACTGTTGCACTAGCCACTGGATTAGTGTATATTTGTAGTATTCGAATGGTGTTGCATTAGCGTATGGACATAAATAAAGTGTGGCAAGCTGTCCCAGATATGTGCTCAAGAAAACTACTACCTGTTTTTCTAAATACTAGATGTTTGGGTACTTTAAATTGAACCGCAAAAACGTCTTATATTAAGGAACAAAGGGTGTAGAGTTCACTCAAATTATCCCGGTAAATCTAGTCACACCTTTGTTAAAATTAATGTTCATTATGTTATCGGAGGAGGTCTGTATGTTTGTCTCTAATGCCTGTCGACTACATACCTGACATCATGATGTAATGTTAAGTCATTTCCTTTTGTACAGTGCCACTAAATTGTCAAGCCGGTGATGGCATTTTATTTTAGTAGAACTACACAAAATTTGCTTAAAAGAAGAGGAAAGGGCAGGAATGGCTCAGTTTTTCAGAAAAAACTATGTATGCCTTCCTGACATCAGCCGTGGTTGCTTTATTTATTCCTTCAAACAGGTGGTTAGAAACAGTCTTGCTACCTTTTCCCATTAAGAAATTGGAATGCTTATATTTGTGAGTCTATGCTTCAACTAGTGCCACTTTTAGAGTAATCACACTTTCAATATCTATGAAAACAGGGATGCTCGATTTTAGTGGAACTGCACAAAAAGTCCAACTGGTTCAACATTAGGAGCATGTTTTTCCCAAACCTTTATATCCAATTGGTGGCACTATGAGCTGTTCATTACAAAGGTACATGGTTTGCTACTATCTTGCTACTCTTTTTGTACTGTCATTAGATAGTAGTACTAGTGGTTTGCATGTGAATTTATTGGCAGGGTGGACCTACATTGGAGGTGCAGGACAGGATTCAATGATTGGATGCTCAATTTCGGTTGTATCGATTTCACCTCTTCCATCACTGCAAACATGGATATCCTTGGTCTGATGAAGAATAGGCGCTATATTTCTACTCTGAACCAGCAAATCAATTTAGTATGAAATTTTCCAGGGCAAAACATAACTGTATCAGATTGTCCAATGCAGAACATGACAGATGCTAAGCAGAAGAGACATGTTTAAACCGAAAATACAAGGTGTGGTATATGTTTACTAGCTGCTTGATATTCGTGCAGACAGAGATGTCTGCCCGTTGCTATTTGGCAAACAAACAGAGTGTCCGCAATTTTGCTTGAACTTCACAAGAGAATAGTATAGCCACTGCATGCAGTGCCATTTGAAAATAGACATAGAAAGATTGGATAGTCACTTCACGGACTGCAGAAAAGTAGTACTGTACTATTTATTGGCCAACACTAGGTGCTTCATTGCTTTGGTCTGATTATACAATGGGTATCATTTTGCCTAAGTTAAAGTTTGTATTTCGAAAATAGTCTCGCGGTGTGATCGAGAGAAGACCAAATCATATTGCAGTGGATGTTCCTCCATCATGTGTGGTTCATTCTCATGGTTCCAGCTGTTGGTGAAACCACTTACGTTTGCAAGAGGAATTGTAGACTTCACAAACAAATTTGTCTTTCAGTCTGTACTGAATGTTGGCCAAGAGAAGCATCCATGTTAGTAGGAAGAACAGATGTTTTTTCTAGATCTTTCCTTAAGGAGCTACATATTTGTATATGATCTGTGAATCATTGAGATGCATTAACATGTTGATCTTATGTATGGGAATTGTACTAGTTAGTTTTAGTTGCGACGCAAGATCCGAAGTGGCTGATCTTTGCTTTTGGAGCTACATATTTGTATATGATCTATGAATCATTGAGATGCATTAACAGTTACTTATTTCTGTTCGCTCAGTGTTTACAAGTTACTGATCGATCACTTGCTATCCTACAAATGCGCTCCTGGCAGTTTTATTTGCGACACAAGATGCGAAGTGGCAGTTTTTTGAATAAAAATGCCTACCTCTAAAGAAACTGACAAGCTACACTATCGATCCTACACGGATAAAAATGCCTACCTCCGAAGAAACTGACAAGCTACACTATCGATGCTACACGGATAAATAGTGGATCACGCACGTACTACCTCCTTTCCGGTTTGCAGGGCTCAATTCAAGAAACGACCTACTCGATCCTACACGAATAAATAGTGGATCACGGACGTACTAGTACCTCCTTTCCGGTTTGCAGGGCTTAATTCAAACCTCTCACCAACCAAGGTACTCCCTCCGTCCGAGTTTATTAGTCCCGTGAGCAAAGCAGCAAGACCAAGGCATGACAATAATTAACGGCATGCAGAAGTTTAAGCCTAATTAATTCTAGCGATTTAAGTGGCTGCATGCGTGCCCTCGGCTGCGACTCGTTGCATGCTGCTTCGCGTACTGCCTGTGAGCGATTCTGAGTGCCTGCATGCAGCCGGTCATAATTAAGGCAGCTAACTAAAGCGAAAAAAGATACGCTTTAATTGTTGCGGGCTTTTTAAATCCATGGAATCATTATTGACAAGGAGGGAGATGATTTGAGTGCACTCATTTGACCACCATGCTGGCGTGCGACCCAGACGGGACGGGATGGCACAGTCATAATTTCAGTTTCTCTAGTTTTCCACGGCAAGCTGGCGCGCTAAGCCATTGTGCATTGAATTCCAATGACCGTTGCGCTACCTTCCGCCTATAAGTACTGTTTCCCAGCCTTCTCCGGTGCCACCGTGACCCAACTCACCATATCCTCATAAGCCCCCACCGGCCCGACGTCGCTCACCATGTCCGCCATGCCCCCGCCCGTCCGCGGTAGGCGACGCCGGAGGCGGTCACCGCCGGAACTAGTGTTCGGGTTTTCACCAGAAGGCAGACGGAGGAAGGAGGCATTCTATCTGTCTTTAGATGGCAATGCAGAGATCGAGGAGTTGTTGGAGCACGACCGCATGGCGGAGGAGCAGGAGTTGTTGGAGCGCGACCGCCTGGCGGAGGAGCAGCGTATCGCCGATTTGCGCCGCCAGCGGGACATGGAGCTACAGCGCACCGACGCTTTGAGTCGCGAGTAGAGCGCCCGCAACTGGGCCGACTACGTGGAGGCCGGCGCCCAGCAAATAGCCCTGGAGGCTGTCGGGCACGAACGCGTTTGCGACGCTGATTTTTACTACCAGCTCGTCAAGTGGGTTTCGCGCTTGGAAGCCGAAGCTTCGGTGGACCACGCCGGCATGGAAAGGGCCAACGCGCATGAGCAACGCGCCCTATCGCACCTCTTGCAAGTCCGAGGCGAGGCGCACGACGCCTGTGCCGGCGTTTAGCGTGTACCACAGATGGCGGCCGGCATCGTCTAGTTAGCTAAGAGTAAGTTAGTACTTGTACGCTACTAGAGTATTAGTGGGAGTAGATAGTTAACTTGGCTATGATGGTTGTCAACATGGAAGTTCAGTACTCTATATGTGGATCAGACCTGTTACTTTGCTCTGAATGTTGAACTTTCCGTTTGAACATATGGAATGGGCTGTTATTTTTTAAATGGGTTGTATTTGTCCTCCACGGGTTAAGAGGCTGACTTGTGGGCCTAGCAAGTTGACATGTACACAATCTGGAGATGATTGTACGTGGAGAGGATGACAGCAGGGACCCGCCAAGGTCATGGCAGTACGCAAGCAAGTGCCTCCTTATTTCAAACCAATAAAAAATGGCTCCTCCTAGTGGATTTCTGACATCTGGATCCCATGCCATTGTCAACGTAGTCAATAAGCGAGAGAATTGCACAATGAGCGGCTGACACCAGGGACCCAGCAGCTCGCCTAGTTATTTTTGTTTTGGGTTAATTTGATAAATGCCACTCCAAATCTGGTGTATCCGAGAAATTCCACTGCAATTTCCAAACTTTGAAAAATTCCATTTCATGCCATTTCTAGTGGCATTTTTCGAAGTCTGGAGTGGCGTTTTTCAAAGTTTGCAAACTGCAGTGGCATTTCTCAAAGTTTGCAAAAATTGCGGTGGCATTTTTCAAAGTTTGGAAATTGCAGTGGCATTTTTATGAATCTCCATAATTGGAGTGGCATTTATCTAATTTGTTTTTGAGACGGAAGCCGGGTGTCAACTGGGTTGTGCGGGACACTCTGGCCCGTCTAGACAGCCTTTTCTTTTATGTTTACCACAGACCAGCCCAGTAGTTTTTTTTCTTTCTGAAAATGGCTAGCCCAGTTTTTTGTGATTTGTCAAGTAAGTCACTTTATCAGGCCTGTTGGGCTGCAAATCTTTCAAGACGAGGAGAGCTTCATTCGGCTGGCCGAGAAAATGGCCTATCAGTAATGAGAAATGGGATGTACATTTTTAAAACACATCAAACCGGCAATTAGTTTCGAATATCTTTTTTTAATTTCGAGATTTTAAATTGCATTGATTTTTATGCATGGACATTTATTGGATTTTATATTGATATACATTTATTTTTAAAATCAGTCTGAATGTGACTCGAAATTTCGGGATTAAAAACAGTTCAGACCGCACCGACATATGCAAAATTTTGTATCATTTTTTAACCGTGGCCACAATATGGGCTGCAATGCTAACAAAAAGAATATGGGCTCCAAAAAAACCCGTAAGAATTAGCAAATGGACTGTAAATTATTTGAAATAATGGCAGATGGGTTGTATGTTGTTTTCCACATATTTGAGGCTTTTCACAGATGGCCTGTATACTGTTTGATGTCCATCCAACGGCCGTCGTGCTTCTTCAATCTCTGCTCTTCCTGCTCCAGCCGATCAAACAAGCGCTGGCGGGACTGCCTAGTCCCTCCTCCCCGCGGCCTGCTATAACACCCACGATGCGGCTATATCTCCCACGTGTCGGAGCACGACTTAGAGGCATAACCGCATTGTAGGCATGTCGCAAGAGGGGTAATCTTTACACATCCCATGTACTGAATAAGAAAGGATAAAGAATTGGCTTACAATCGCCACTTCACACAATACATAAATATAGCATTACAACATCCAGCATACAATCAAGGTCCGACTACGGAACCAAAGAAAGAAAGACAACCCCTAATGCAATAGATCCCCGATCGCCCGACAGGGCTCCACTACTGATCAACTAGAAACGAAACAACACAACGAACACGATCTTCATCGAGCTCCCTCTTGAGCTCAGTTGCGTCAACTGCACGGATATCATCGACACCTGCATCTGGTTTTGGAAGTAATCTGTGAGTCACGGGGACTCAGCAATCTCACACCCGCGAGATCAAGACCATTTAAGCTTATGGGTAGGAAGAGGTAGTGAGGTGGAGCTGCAGCAAGAACTAGCATATATGGTCGCTAACTTACGCAAATAAGAGCGAGAAGAGAAGCAAAGCACGGTCGTGAACTAGATGTGATCAAGAAGTGATCCTGAAACTACTTACGTTCAAGCATAACTCCAAAACCGTGTTCACTACCCGGACTCCGCCGGAAAGAGACCATCACGGCTACACACGCGGTTGATGCATTTTAATTAAGTTAAGTGTCAAGTTCTCTACAACGGGACATTAACAAATTCCCATCTGACCATAACCGCGGGCACGGCTTTCGAAAGTTCAAAACCCTGTAGGGGTGTCCCAACTTAGCCCATCACAAGCTCTCACGTCAACGAAGGATATTCCTTCTCCCAGGAAGACCCGATCAGACTCAGAATCCCGGTTACAAGACATTTCGACAATGGTAAAACAAGACCAGCAAGACCACCCGTTGTGCCGACAAATCCCGATAGGATCTGCACATATCTCGTTCTCAGGGCACACCGGATAAGCTAAGCGTACAGGAGCCGACGTAACCCAATTTGCCAAGGGATGGCCATGCACGGTGCTCTAGTTTGGACCAACACTCAGAGGAGCACTGGCCCGGGGGTTTAAATAAAGATGACCCTTGAGTCTGCAGAACCCAAGGGAAAAAGGCTTAGGTGGCAAATGGTAAAACCAAGGTTGGGCCTTGCTGGAGGAGTTTTATTCAAGGCGAACTGTCAAGGGGTTCCCATTATAACCCAACCGCGTAAGGAACACAAAAATCAAGGAACATAACACTGGTATGATGGAAACTAGGGCGGCAAGAGTGGAACAAAACACCAGGCATAAGGCCGAGCCTTCCACCCTTTACCAAGTATATAGGTGCATTAAAGTAAATAAGAGATATTGTGATATCCCAACAATAAACATGTTCCAACAAGGAACAAACTCCAATCTTCACCTGCAACTAACAATGCTATAAGAGGGGCTGAGCAAAGCGGTAACATAGCCAAACAACGGTTTGCTAGGAAAGGTGGGTTAGAGGCTTGACATGGCAATATGGGAGGCATGATATAGCAAGTGGTAGGTATCGGGCATAGCAAAAGAGCGAGCAACTAGCAAGCAAAGATAGAAGTGATTTCGAGGGTATGGTCATCTTGCCTGAGATCTCGCAAGGAAGAAGAACGAGTCCATGAAGAAGACAAACGGACATAGTCGAACGAATCCTCACAACGCGACGTTATCGGAACTAACCCGAAGAAGCAACACCGGAAAGAAGCAAACAACATAGTAAACAACCATCACATCAACATGGCATGATGCACAACCAAGTACGATGCATGTCCTATTTAAGTATGCATGGCATGGCAACGTGCACAAACAAAACTACAAGTTAAGTGGAGCCCAATATGCAACGAGTTGCATATTGACGGAAAACCACATCAATAATTTAAACCCACTCCCAGTTAAGTCTCAACAATATTAAATGTTGGTTAACATGGCAATTTGTGAAGCATAACAAAACTATACTATCTAAACAATTTAAATGGGGCCAGACATAACAAACAACAAATACGGTAAAACCCCATATGCATTTAGCAATTCAAAGAAACAACAATTTAAACATTCTTGAAGTTGTTATCATGATGCGGATGACATGTTCAAGTTTATGCATTTTTTATGAAAATGTTAACAAGAGCATATTATGAAGCATTTGTCACCATGTCGGAAACAAAAGGGGTGCCACGGCAACGACAACGGAAATGGTGCCACGACAACGTTTCGGTTCCGGTAGCTCATGGAGATACCGGTGCAAAGGAAGTATGGCGGGAGCGTGCAAAAGATGGTGGGGTGATCCCGGTAACCGGGTTCACACGTGTCGACGGCATGGCAACGAGGAGGAACAACTAACATTCACGGGCGAATACAACAACCAACCATGCAACTCATACAACTCAAGCATTCGTCCACGGGCGGTCGTTCTCGGCGGTTATACCTTTGAAGCGTGCATTTCCGAGGCGGTTCGAGTTCGTCGAGGGAAGTAGAGGAAGTAGGCATTCCGCGACGGTAGTAGAAGTAGTGGTACTATCCGTCCTCGATGGTAGTGGAAGTAGTGGTTCATGAGTCAAAGAGGAAGTGGTCTTTCATGTTCGAGGAGCAGTAGTGGTACACGGTCATCATCGAACTTGGCATCACAACGCGTAGACGTACATATTCCGTAGATGTTCATATCATCGGTGTCGTGGTACTTGGGGTCTTCGGACTTGCCAGTCCCGTTCTTGCGATGGTAGTCGTTCACGTTCATTCAGAGAGGTACTTGATGATGCCAACGTCTTTGGGGCGATGGTAGTGGTACACACGAGGGTAGACGAACTTGACGGGTCTGAGGGCTCCGGACGTCGTGGTACTTGTTGATCCGGGTCTCGAGACATACTAGGCATCGGTGCCTTCGAGGAACTCGGCGTGTCCAAAACATAGCGGAACAAGGTCCCGGTTGCGGTCATGTGAACGTTCAGTGAAGACGAACTTGCCTGTCTTGCTGAACTGAAGGGGTACTTGGCATTGTGCAATCCGATATCCAGGGTCAAACATGTAGTCGTTCTTTGTGATGGAGTCGACCTTGACGTGTCCACGGGACGCTGAGGTCGGTGGATGTTCTTGGCCTTGCGGTTCGGAAGCCGGTACAAAGAGCTGTGGTTCATGGCACTGGTCATAGTGGGCGAGCAGAGGCGAGGCGCTGGTCATAGCGGGCGAGCAGAGGCACGACGCTGGTCGTGGGCACCAGCGGCGACCGGACGCGGGAGGCAGTGGAACGGGAAGACGAAGCAGCAACTGCAGTGAGGCAGTGGTGCACTGGTGAGCTCGCAGGGCGAGGACGACGACGAGCTTGGCACGCCGGAGGTAGGGACAAGGCGTTGGTCATGGAGGTTAGGGCGGTACTGCGGTGGCCTGCACTGCAGCAGAAGAAGAAGGAGGAGGCGCGGTAGAGGCAAGGGCACATGCTGTCAAGACCCCGATTCCAAGCCACATCGATCTAGCCGGTAACACCTCATATCACTTTGCGGCCTCACGACGGTATCCCACGGGTGTCGCCTTACCATGGCCCGGGACCGTTTGCGCCTTTTGGCTCACGTATGTGATAATGTCGCTAGCATCCATATGACAGAGAACCCGGGCCGACATGGCTAGTAGTGAACCCAAAGCGGCACAGACCTATGGAGACAGGCATGCACGAACCACATCGAGCATGTTGGTCATCAGCGAGTGATTCCGAGCTGTAGCACTGGGCTAACAGGACTCCGGGGAACCTGGGCTGTAGCAGGCTAGGCAGGACTCCGGATATCACAGTGTGACATTTCCCCAAAGGGACAGACATAGGAACGAAGTGAAACACATGCCGGACAGTCAAGTGTCCTGAGCAGTAGTGCTGGGCTAGCAGGACTCCGGTGAACCGGGCTGTAGCGGACTACTATGGCTCATGGAAGCACTGGACTACATTTCCCCATAAGAGAGGCTGTCAAGGATAAACAACTAGATTGTCGGATCCCACACATACCAAGCATTTCAATCATACACACAATATGCTCGATATGTGTAAATACAACATGGCATCACAACATAACTCTACAACTCAAGTATTTATTTATTAGGCTCCGAGGAGCGAGATATTACAAACATGGGTCTCATGACCCAGCAGTCATAGCATACAATGCAAAGCACATGCGGAAGCTTAACATGTCTGAGTACAGACATCTACAAATGGAAAAGGCTAAGAAGCCTGACTATCTACCAGATCCTGCCGAGGGCACAAGATCGTAGCTGAGGTATCAAGCTAAACGTCGAAGTCCACGCGGAACTACTAGCAAGACTGAAATCTCTCTACAAAACATAAATTAAGCAAACGTGAGTACAAAGGTACTCAGCAAGACTTACATCAGTACTAAACTACATCTGCATCGGTATCAACAAGGGGGGTGGTGGAGTTTAACTGCAGCAAGCCAGCTTTGACTCAGTGGCTAACCTGAACTACGATTGCAAGCAACTCTTTTGAGGTGGCGCACACGAGTCCACATATTCACCACTCAATACACCACTATGGATCCGCTCCCGTCTCCCTACGAGAAGGCCATCCATAGCACTCACACTTATCTTGCGAGTTTTAGAGTATCCACTTTCACTTGTCTATGAACTATGCAAGGGGTCCAAGTTTCCATATCCGAGGAATCCGGCTATTCGAATAGATAATGATAACCCTGCAGGGGTGTACTTCTTCACACATGCTCCCACCACTTACCGTTGTTTACACGACATGTACTCGGCAACCTTCAAGCGGAAGCCCAGCGAGGGTGTCGGCCACGGCCTACCTAAACACTTAAGTCTCTAGTCCAGGTTTATCGCCTATCCAGGTTCCATCCGCAGGGATTCCGGCCGAGGTTTCCACATACGGCCCCCAACGATGTGAACAGGGTTCCCGAGACACCAAACGGGCGCCCGGTACACCGTGCCACGGTGTATCTACCGCAACATAGCCCACCCCTAGGGTCAGCGCTACGCACGGCCGCCAACACATAACCTACAAACACCAGAAACTAGTTGCAACTCCTGGACAAAGTACTAGGGTGATTAAGAAGCCGAGAGGGTCAATTAAGGATCCCAATGAGTGGTAGTAGCTGTTCATGGATCACAGACACAGAACTCAGTTCCTGAGGACGGTTTCAATGAGACAACCCACCATGTACTCCTACATGGCCTCTCACCGCTACCTTTACCAAATCGTGTTCACACACTTAGCTCACACACAGTAGGGCATGTTCACACAACTCCGATTCATCCCCGATGAATCAGACCTGACTCAACTCTAAGCAGTAGCAGGCATGACAAACAAGCATGAATGAGTAGGCACATCAGGGCTCAAACAACTCCTACTCATGCTAGTGGGTTTCATCTATTTACTGTGGCAATGACAGGTCATGTAGAGGATAAGGGGTTCAACTACCGCAACAAGTAGCAGATGATCGTTGTCGTCCTAATGCAGTAAAAGAGAGCAGGAGCGAGAGAGTGGGTTTGTATCGGAATGAACAAGGGGGTTTTGCTTGCCTGGCACTTCTGAAGATAACATTGGGTCTTCATCAGTGTCAACGATCACAGCGTCGGTACCACGTCTATCGAGAGGGGACAAATACCGGCAAACAAGGAAGAACACAATCAATGTGATGCAACAATATGATGCATGATCATGACATGGCAATATGCTGTTGGTTGGCCTAATGCAACTAGCAACAAGTTAAATGGAGTTGGTTTGAACACTAGGTTCAAATTCAAACTCCACATGTGGTTATTTAAATAACATTCATTTGATTTGTCCTAAACAGTGGCCTTAAGTTGTTCTAACATGCATGAAAATGGTACAGATGGATTCCTTGAATTTTTCTGATAATTTTTCATATATAATTTATTTCATTTGGAGTTACGGTTGATTTTCTATGATTTTTAGAAGTTTTGGACATTTTCTGAAATAAATAAATCATTTAAGATTTATTTAAATTCCAGAAAAAGGATTACTGCGTCAGCCTGACGTCATGATGATGTCACCAAGTCAACAGGGCTGGTCCAGGTCAAACCTGACCAGTGGGGCCCACTGGTCAGTGACCCAGGGCTGGTTTCTGTGGCTGACGTGTGGAACCAGGTCAACGGTGATGTGGCCAGGTCAAACTGCCTGGTGGGGCCACAGTCATTAGCTTAAATTAAACAGGGTATAACCCTGTGGTTAACTAACGGGTGGGGCCCGTCTGTCAGCGTCTATTAGGGAGGGATTAGTGGTGATTAGTCTTAATTAAGCGACCACATCAGCGGTCGACGCCGGCGACCAAAAGCACGGCGGTGGCTCGCCGGAGATGCTCGGGACGGAGCTACAGAGCATCGTTTCGCTCGTGGTTTGCGGCTACGGCGAGCTGGGAGACTCGCGCATCCAGCGGTGGCAACACCTCGCGCCGGGGTTGACTAAATCGACGGCGGCGGCACCTTTTGCGGCGGCCGGAGTTCGGGAACATGCGGGCACGAGGCTGCGATGCACTAGGGGGCCGGCTAGCGGCTGCGTTGGCCTCCTGGGGGCTTTCTGAGCACGGTGAGGCGCTCCGTTGTGAGCGTGCGCAGCTATGGCCACGGCTACGCCATGGCCGGCCGCGAGAAGCTTTCGGCCGCGATGAGAAATGGAGCTAGGGGACGGGAACGGAGGGGACGAGCATAGGAGAAGCAGCAGGGGCTCACAGCGGATCGACGGGTAGGCTCAGCGGCTCGGGGGAGGTCCTGACGACGGAGAATCGAGGACGGCGGCCGTCGGAGTCCGAGGAAGAAGACGGAGCTGATGGCGGCGTTGTAGGGGCTCCCGCGGGGCGTGGCTCAGTGAGGAGGAAGAGGGGGTCGAGGCGGAGCCTCTGAGCGCGTCGGTGAGGCGTGGGGTGGCCGGTGGCCACGGCGGTGCGCGTCGGCGGCGACGGCTGCGCTCGGCGGTTGCGAGTAAGAGAAACGGAGGGGGGGGTGAGCGAGGGAGAGTGCGAGGGGTTCCAGGGGCGTGCGTGGCGGCGTTGGGGATGTCCAGGGCGACGAGGGGCAGCCAGGCAGGCAGCTGCCGGCTTGGCACGCCGCGGCGCCGTGGTTGTCTTCTCCTCTGCCTTCTGGCAGGAGGAAGAAGACGCCCCTGCCCTCGGTGGGCTGGGCCAGTTGGCTGGGCTGCCAGCTGGGCCGGCCAGGTGGGCTGCAGGTGAGATTACTCTCTCTCTCTCTCTTAATTCTGTTTTTGTTTTCTATTTATGTTATTTTGTTTTGATTTAGTTAAAATACTAAATCATTTTATAAAATCCTGAAAATAAATATGTGACTAGAATTAAAATATCCCAAACCACATAAAATGTTCCAGGATTATTGGACATATATTAATTATATAAAGAATATATATCCAATGCAAATAGTTATTTAATTAATTCAAAGGCCCAAAATAAATATCTCTAAGATTCCAAAAATATTGTTTTAAGTTTTACCTCTTGCCAATATTTTCAGAGACTAAGAGGAACATTTTCTTGGACTTCTTTGAAAAGATTTTAATGTTGATTATTTTTGAAGTGATTTATGAGGGTTTCAACTAACCTCAATTCAACTTTCAGAATTTAGACATGATGCATGATGCTCACTCGGGTAAATAGCTACAAGCAAATTCTAGGGCTGTGACCCATGCAGCGGCGGCTGGATGGACTTGGCGCAGCGGAGGTTTCCAGTGGCTGACAGAGCAGCGGCTTGATGGGTCACGGTGAAGGTGGCCATGAGTAGAGGATCGTGCAAGGCAAGAGGAGGGGCGTGCGGGATCGGGCGTGTGTGCGGAGGCGGCGGCCTGGAGGCATCGAGAGGAGAGAGCGAGAGGAAGATGGGATCAGGGCGAGCGAGGGTCTCCTGGCAGCGCGAGGGAAGATGCGAGGGAGATGGGGGAGTCGGGCTCCCTAGCGGCGCGAGGGGAGAGGATGAGGGAGAGAACGATTGGAGGGGAGTCGGCCTAGGTTAGGATTAGGTGGGGCGCGACTGGGCCTAGGAGAGGTGGGTTAGATGGGCCGCTGGTTGGGCCTCGTGGCCTGCTAGGCTGTTGGGCTCCTCTCTCCTCTCTTTCTCAACTCCCTTTAACAGAAAGCAAAGAGAGGAGAAAAAAGGAAAAGGAGGGGTTGGAGAGTGAATTTGGGCATGCGGTTAAATCTCCCGGACTCATAAAAATGAGTTCGTTCCGAGAAAATGCATTTGGCACCGCTTGAAAGGATTGCATTCAAACACATTTGAATGTGATTCAAATAAGTTTGAATTAGAAAAACATTTTTGGAGAGTCCAAAAATGTTCGGAATTTTTGTGGAGATCGGGAAAGCGATGAAAGAAAATATGGGCAAAGTTTGAGGACCAAACTTGAAGCGGGAAAAAGGTATGTGATTGTTTGCAAGTGTGTCATGGTGAATTTCAAATTAAAGAAATATTTATAATATAGCTCCCTAATAATAGAAGGAGACTTTTATATGTTATAAAGAGAATTTCACCATGCGAACTCCCTCGATTTAAATGGATCAAAGATCCATGCCATTTATTCAGTTGAGTTAAGAAAAAGAAAATGACATGATGGTATGATGACATGATGCAATGTTGAATGCAATGAACCAAACAAATCACACGACGAAACCCGGCACCTGAAGCTCCGGTCTTGGGGCATCACACCGGCTGTGCTGCCGCGCAGGCCTCACTGCCCCACCGTATTCTCCGCTGATGGCAGACGAACTAGTAAACCCTTGTATAGTCGTATTGCCCTCCGTGTGGGAAACAAAAACAACTGCCGAGTCTTCCCTGCCTCCGTGTCGTTCCCTTCCTAGGCCTCGCCGTCATCCACCGCCCTAGTGCTCTCGGCGTGGCGTGGTCAACGTGGTGAATGACCGACATGCATCTGAAGTGGACTGTACGTGGAGAGACTGACAGCTGGGTCCACGACCACACGCAAGAAAATGCCTCCTTATTATGCGCAAAATAATGATTCCTCCACCTGACATCTGGGACCCACCAAAAGGGCCTCTGTATTTCACGAAAAAAACGTTACCGCCGCTGATAGCTCGGACCCACCAGCTATATCTTCGCACGCAAGGAAGTGCCTCCTTATTACGCACAAAAAAATGAATACTCCCCCTGCTAGCTGGGACCCAGCATAGTGGGCCTACTAAGTTGATGGGGACAAAGGGCTTTGTCAACTTAGTCAATATGCAAAATTCTAGCTCGACTGACCGTACGATGTCCATCCAACGGCCGTAGTGCTTCTTCAACCTCTGGTCTTCTTGCTCCAGCCGCCCAAAGCAGCGCCGGTCGTGCCGCCTGCTCCTGCCTCCCGTGGCCGGTTGTGCTGCCGTGGAGGCCTCACCGCCCCCATACTACTCCCACCGCTGGCCAGGCCATCCCTCCACTCCACTCACCCACACCCCCTATTATTCTGCGGCGACGGCAGCGCAGCCGAACCAGTGAACCCTCATACTCCTCTCCGCGTGGGCATCCACTGTCGCGTCTTCCCCGGCTCCGCGTCGTCCCCTTCCTAGGCCTCGCCGTGGTGCTCTCGGCGCGGCGTGGTCAATGTGGTCAATGACCGAATTCCATCGAAAGAATACTGTACGTGGAGAGGTTGATAGCTGGGTCCACGGCAGCCGCAAGGAAGTGCCTCCTTATTACGCAAAAAATAATTATTCCTCCACCTGATAGCAGGGACCCACCGGACGCCCACCAGTATTTCACGAAAAAAACGTTTTCCCCTGACTGCTGGGACCCACCCAACGGGCCACCGTATTTCGCGAAAAAAAACGTTCCCCCTGCTGTCAGCTCGGACCCACCGGAAGTGCCTCCTTATTACGCACAAAAATATGAATACCCCCTGCTAGCTGGGACCCACCTTGGTGGGAGGCTGACTTGTGGGCCTACTAAGTTGACGGGGACGAAGGGATTTGTCAACTTAGTCAATATAAACGATTCTAGCTCCAGTGACCGTATGATGTCCATCCAACGGCCGTAGTGCTTCTTCAACCTCTGGTCTTCTTGCTCCAGCCACCCAAAGCAGCGTCGGTCATGCTGCATGCTCCTGCCTCCTGTGGCCGGATGTGCTGCCGCGAAGGCCTCACCGCCCCCTACTATTCCCAACGCTAGACAGGCCCTGCGGCAACGGTAGCCTCACACCGCAGCCGAACCAGTGAACCCTCGTACTCCTCTCCGTGCGGGCTTCCACTGTCGTGTCTTCCTCGGCTCCGCGTTGTCCCCTTCCTAGGCCACGCCTTCGTCCATCGCCCTGGTGCTCTCTGCACGGCATGGTCAACGTGGTCAAGGAACAACTTCCATCAGACGTGGACTGTACGTGGAGAGGCTGACAGCTGGGTCCACGGCCGCAGCAAGGAAGTGCCTCCTTATTACGCAGAAAATAATGATTCCTCCACCTGACAGCTCGGACCCACCGGACGGGCCACTGTATTTCACAAAAAAAACGTTTCCCCCTGACTACTGGGACCCACCAGCTACATCTTCGCACGCAAGGAAGTGTGTCCGGGCAAAAAACAATTCGGCCCCCTAACTGCTGGGACCCACCAGCTACATCTTCGCACGCAAGGAAGTGTGTCCGGGCAAAAAAATGATTCGCCCCCCTAACTGCTGGGACCCACCAACTACATCTTCGCATGCAAGGAAGTGCGTCCGGGCAAAAAAAATGATTCGCCCCCCTAACTGCTGGGACCCACCAGCTACATCTTCGCACGCAAGGAAGTGCCTGACAGTCGGGACCCACCTGGTCGAAGCGTATGTAGCGTTGTCATTCTGGTCGCGAACGTGTACGTACATATATACTGATGGATGTAGAGGCGCGCATGTGTCGTAGTAGAGGCATGCACGTAGCATGTACACGTACGTATAGCGGCCAGGGTGCAAGAAAGAAAATACGGCCATGTATGTGTACATACGGGCGGGGTCTCGAACGCCTACTCGCGCATACGTATGGCGAGGGCTCGTGTACATGGCTGGGCTGGAACGGAGAAACAGTGTCGTCGTCATGTTCATGGGGAGGCAACGGAATGCGTCGTGTTCATGGGGAGGCAACGGAATGCGTCATGTTCATGGGGAGGTAACGGAATGCGTCGTGTTCATGGGGAGGCAACGGAATGCGTCGTGTTCATCGGGAAGCAACGGAATGTGTCGTGTTCATGGGGAGGCAACGGAACTCGTGGGAGCCAACCGGCTGGGTCGGAACGGAATGTGTGGTCGTGTTCATCAGGAGGGCTTGGATGGAACAGGCGATGGAAACGAGGCCTGGCGTACCGCAGAATGGAGGAAACGGACCTCCTATGGTCGAAACGGGGGTCATGTTCATCGGGAGGGGTGTGGCGTACCGCAAAACGGGACTCCACGGGATACTGTTCATCTCCACCGTCGACCTCCTCCAGCCTCCACGGGCTCCAGTTCATCCAGCCTCCACCGCGCGCTACTCCACCGGCTACTGTTCAACCACCCCTCCACCGTCTACTGTTCATCCAGCCCTCCACACCATGGGGTCTTGTTCAACCACCCCTCCACGGGCACCCCTCCACCTTCTACTGTTCATCCAGCCCTCCACACCACGGGGTCCTGTTCATCCAGAGGCAACGCCACCGCTCACTGTTCATCCAACCCCCCCCCTCCCCGCAACGCTCACTTTTCATCCAATCGATCGGCTTCAGTTAGCAGCAGTAGCGAAGGAATCGCCGCTCAATCGGGTTCAGTTAACAGCCATCGATCGATCACTCGGGTTCAGTAACGCGTAGCCTGCAGTGCAATCGCTCGGGTTCAGTTAGAGCCCAACGCCTCACTCGGGTTCAGTTAGAGCCAACACCTCGCACACACGTGCGTACGTGTACGAGAGAAACACGCATCGCTCGGCCCCCGACCTCCCACCGTAACCGGGAACTCCCCGAAATTTTCCTCCCCCTCGCTTCTACCATGGTTTTTTCCGTCATGGACGGCCCAAAGAATGTCATGCAGCTGCGTCTCCGGCCCGCCCAGGACGAAAAGCCCATTTTCTGTCATGATTTTTTGTCATAGAAGTAGGAGCCCACCACATCTATGATGATACCGGGTTTTGTCACAATTATCGTCATAGAAGTGTCATATGTATGACAGAAAAAAAATTTGTTCGGCCCAAAATGTCACGGATGTGTCTTTTTTTTGTAGTGACAAGGCTACTCCCAAGTCGAGGCTATTGACTATGGTGAAACCTTTGCTCCCGTTGCACGCCTTGAATCCATTCGCATGTTGATTGCTTATGCTTCTCATCATAACTTTAAGTTGCAACAAATGGATGTGAAGAGTGCATTTCTTAATGGTCCCATTAATGAGTTGGTGTATGTCAAGAAACCCCCGGGTTCGGGGATCCCTATTTTCCCGATCATGTGTACCAACTCAATAAGGCACTCTATGGCCTTAAGCAAGCCCCACGTGCGTGGTATGACCACCTTACCGAGTTGTTGCAAGATCGCGGTTTTGAAATTGGGAAAATTGACCCCACTCTTTTTACCAAGAAGGTCAAAGGGGAGTTGTTTGTGTGCCAACTATATGTTGATGATATTATCTTTGGTTCCCCTAACAAAGCTTTCAATGAGGAATTTGCCGCACTCATGACCTCCAAGTTTAAGATGTCCATGATGGGAGAATTGAAGTTCTTTCTCGGGTTCGAAGTCAAGCAACGGAGAAAAGGAACCTTCATCAACCAATCCAAATACACTCAAGACATGCTCAAGAGATTCAAGCTCAATGATGTTAAGCCGGCTTCCACTCCAATGCCCGTCAAATGCCAACTTGACTTAGATCCCAATGGTAAAGTGGTGGATCAAAAGGTATATCGCTCCATGATTGGCTCCTTGCTTTACCTTTGTGCATCTAGACTGGATATCATGTTGAGTGTGGGAATTTGTGCACGGTTTCAAGCCGCACCTAAGGAAAGCCACTTTGTGGCGGTCAAGCGAATCTTTCGATATTTGGCTCATACCCCAAACTTTGGCTTATGGTACCCAAGAGGAGAAAACTTCAAGCTTGTAGGTTATTCGGACCCCGATTGGGCGGGAGACAAAGTGGATAGGAAGTCCACTTCCGGAGGGTGCCAATTTCTTGGTTGCTCTTTGGTGAGTTGGTCTTCCAAGAAGCAAAGTTGTGTGTCTCTCTCGTCCACTGAGGCAGAGTACGTGGTCACCGGTAGTTGTTGTGCACAACTTCATTGGATGAGGCAAACTTTATAGGATTACGGTGTCATTTGTGACAAAGTGCCTCTTTCGTGTGACAATGAAAGTGCCATCAAGATTTCTCTCAACCTGGTTCAACATTTCAAGACGAAGCATATTGAGATTCGGTATCACTTCATCCGGGGTCACATTAGGCGAGGGGAGATCGAGCTCAACTATGTCAACACTCATGATAACCTTGCAGATATTTTCACGAAGCCTTTGGATGAAGCAAGATTTCGCGAGTTAAGGCATGAGCTAAATATCATTGATTCGAGCAATGTGACTTGAACCCTTGCACACTCCACCATACTCAACTTATTGTCTTGCTTAGGTGTAGGCATGGACATAGGGGGAGTGTTGTTCTCTCAATGAACTCTCCTGAAAGTGCGTTATATCGACTAGAGGGGGGTGAATAGGCGATTTTTATGAATTCTTCACTAAGGAATTTCAGGGTAAGGAAATTCCTGAGTGAAGAACTACTTGCAGCGGAATAAGTACTCAAAAGTAAACATAATAGTGCATGAGCTTGGTCTTCATAGTGAAATGAAAACAAGCACAAAGTACAGAAAGCGTAAACACAGGATAAGACAGAATGAAGACAAACAGACTGAAGAAATTGAACTGAGGAAATAGAGAAAGTCTTCAGCCAAAGTCTTCAAATATATATGAACAAACACACAACACAGAAATGAGGAAATGAAAGGGTTGAGGAAATGGAACCAGCTAGCTTAGTGAAGACAATGATTTGGTAGACCAGTTCCAACTGTTGTGACAATTGTACATCTGATTAGGGCGGCTAGGTATTTAAACCTGAGGACACATAGTCCCGGACACCCAGTCCTGAACACGCAGCTCAGGACACTCAGTCATCACCGTATTCCCCTTGATCTAAGGTCAAACAGACCTCACCCAATCACTCGTCGTAAGTCTTCATGTGACTTCCAAACCTTCACAGACTTGGTCACTTGATGATCCACAATTTCCTCTTGGATGCTCTAGACCAAGACACCTAACCATCTTCAAAGGTAACAAGCGTCGGATCCACGCAGGATCAATCTCTTCAGTGATGCTCAATCACTTTGGGTTTGTAGGTGTTTGGGTTTTGGGTTTTACTCACTTGATGATTTTCACTCAAAGTCCTCGGAGGATGGGATCATCTCAAATGACAAGTGTCAGTTTCTCTTGGAGCAGCCAACCAGCTAGTGGTTGTAGGGGGCGGCTATTTATAGCCTAGGGAGCACCCCGACATGATAAGACATAAATGCCCTTCAAGGATATGACCGTTAGGTGGGTAGATATTTTGGGACAGCTGGCGCATAGCACAGCAACCGTCAGAATTTTGAGTATCAAATACCTCAGGGCTATCATGTTCCTCACTGTGTAGGAAATCCACACTGGTGAATTCCTAACTCCTCAGTCAGAACAAATTCCTCAGACACCAGAAGAACTTCGTCTCTGTCACTAAAGAAATTGACTAAACTGCATGAGATTTCCAATGGCTTCACTCGAAGGGATTGGTGGGTGTAGGATTTGAGTTGAGCATCACTTGGAAATTTTTCCTTAGTATTTACTCGACCCCCTTTAACAGTACGGTGTTTCCTATGACTCAAGAAAGAGAAAATGAAACTATGAAAACAAAAGTCTTCACGCTTCATGTTCCTTGAACGAATACCAAGTCTTCAGGATTACACCAATTTCTTCACTTTCAAAGTCTTCAGAATTACAAAGTCTTTAGTCGAAGAACTTCATTTTTAGGGGTTGACTATATCTGTAAATATCAAACTCATCATAGACTTATAGACCTGTGTACACTCACAACCGCATTAGTCCCTTAACCTATAAGTCTTCAATGCACCAAAATCACTAAGGGGCACTAGATGCACTTACAATCTCCCCCTTTTTGTTGATTGATGACAATTTAGGTTAAGTTTTCAAAGGGGATAAACATGTGAAGTGTAAATACTGAAATTGAGGATTTTGATTGCAAGATATAGAAGAACTCCCCCTGAAGATGTGCATAGTGAGGAATTTGCTTTTGAAGCAATGCACACTTGAAGAGTAGAATCATGGAGATCTCCCCCTATATCTTGTAATTCATACATGCATTTAACATATAATATGAAGAGTTTGAAATGCAAGATGAAATATGGTGACTGATGTAATTCAGCATGCGTGCATTAACATTAATGAGGAAAAAGCATGCAGAAAAACTCAGCAAAAGTATCAGACCACCATAGAATTTAAGTTTACAACTCGATGCAGCAAAGTCTCAGAAGAGCGAGAGTTGTAAATTAAAAAAATGCCCATATAGGTACACCCGCTTGGAGACTAAATCAAATTTCTCCCCCTTTGTCATCAAATGACCAAAAGGATTGAAAATGAGGACTAACGCCCCTGAAGAATATCAAGTTGATGGAGGAGTTTGTCGTTGCAGGGCCTGTCACAGTGTCGTCCAAGTCTTCATACTCATTGGTGTCGTGGGATGAAGAATAGGAGCTGGCCACCAAGGTAGGAACTTTGACCTTCTTGAATTTCTTCAAAGGAGGTGCAGACCAGTCAAAGTTCTCCTTGAGACCCATTTGCTTCAGATCTTCTTCACCATACAGATGTGATAAGACAGCCCAGGTGCGACCGAAAACTTCATGGAGGTAGTAATGATTTTTCTTCACTGCATTATGTGTAGCAGTCATGTTGTGAAGAATTGAACCAAACTGACACTTAACCCATTTATGGTTGCGATCCACTTTCTGATGAAGACTAAGAAGCAGCTCACGGTCAGTCATCACCTTGGGAGCTGTGGCTTGAGGATTTGACTTGGATGCATTTGCAACAGATTCATGAGTGGCAGAGTCATCATTGGTTGAATAAGATGCAGCTTTGCGAAACTAACCATCTAATGGACGAATGTCTTCATCAATGACAACAGGTGCCTTGCCCTTTTCATTAGTTGAAGTAAAAGTCTGCTTGAGGACTTCAATCGGGGGCAGGTAGCTGAGGTGATTTTGAAAATCAGCCTTGTAGTTGAGTTAAGACCTTGTTCTGAGGAATCTCATAATCCAAGGAGCATAAGGCTTCAACTCAAACGGAGAGAGAGCAACATTGGCCAGAGTCCTCATGAAGAAATCATAGTAATTGACAGGAATGCTATGAATGATGTTGAATAGCAGATTCTTCATGATGCCAACAATTTCCTCATCAGATGAGTCGTGGCCTTTGATATGACTCATTGTCCTTGTCAGAATGCGATAGACTGTTCTGGGCACATAGAGTAAGTCCTTCACAAGGAACTTGGTCCTTGGGGCTTGACCAGGCTTCAGAGGCTTCATTAGAACTTGCATGTAATGAGTAGTGAGTTCAGGTTCTTGGTACAGGCAGCGAGCTCCTTCACTGGGTGGACTGATGGGCAGGGCGTGAAGTAATTCAGAGGCTGGTGCCTTATAGTGAGTGTTATCGGTCATCCAGTCCAAGACCCAGGTGTTGATATCTTCAGGATCACATGTGATATGCAATGTAGCGTAGAATTGAATAATAAGCTCTTCATTCCAATCAACAATGTCAGAGCAAAAGTTGAGGAGGCCTGCATCATGAAGCACACCAAGGACAGGAGAGAAACAAGGCAACAATTACATGTCCACGTGAGGAATATGCTCATGGTAGAAGATTTTGTCCTTGTTGAAAAGCAGTGAAGAATAGAAGTTGGCCTGGCTTGTAGTCCAGAAATGCTTCCTCCTTAGACGAGCAGAGTCATAAGAGTTGTAGTCAGTGAAGAATACATGCTCGCCAAAGAAGTCATCAGCCTTGAATTTTTTTTTCTTCGAGAAGGGATCCTTTGGCTTGGAGTGAGGAGTGTCATTCAATTGCATCACAACCTTAGGGATCTCGATCTCAGGCTCCATAGGCTGAGGATTTTTAGGTCCTTCTTCAGTGGCAGCCTGGGACTTCAATTCTTCATTTACATTTTCTTCAAAACTAGTGGTTGGAATTTCTTCATGGATAGACGGTGTGGCATGAGGCTCTTCCGATCCCATTTGAACTTCAGTAGTCACTGGGGACTGAGGAATTTGTTGCAGAGGAGTGAACAAAGGAGAATTGGGGTGCTGACTTTCCCAAAAGTCATCATTCAGCACTGGCGTGGTGCATCCAATGTCCACATCGACTTCTTCATCCATTTATTCAATGCCGGCCTCTTCAGCAGTGAACTGAGGCATGGGCGATGAGATAATTGGGGTTAAAGGGTTTTCATCCACTTCAATTTCTTCATCCAACTGCTTTGACGAAGCAGCAGAAGGAATGTCATCATCTGATCCCTTGGGATCACGTATTCTTCATCAAAAGGAACAAGGTCCTTTGATGGCATGGACGAGACAGGAACAGCATCAATTGGATTGTCATAGGAGCTTGTCAGTGGCTTCATTTTCTTCTGAGTTGAAGAATCTGATGCAGTTGATGCCTTCCTTTTCTTCACAGCTGCACGCTCTGCGGCCTTGGTCTTCTTCACATCTGATGCAGATGGAGGAATAGGAGTTGGTGTAGTCGCAGGAGGAGCAGAGGAATTTGGTTCAAGATCTTCAGGCACAACTGATGCAGTTGTCCTGACTTCTTCATTTTCTTCAAGCGCAACACTAGAGGGTGCCCTAGCAATTTCTTCAGCAACTGGAATGCAGTCATCAGCCCTGGAATTAGTATTTTCTTCAGCAGCCTGAGAGTCATCAGCGGTGCTGGCATTTTATTCAGAAGGCTGAGCAGATGCAGCAGCCTGAGGAATTTCTTGTTGCGATTGGGCAGCAACAGTGGAGGTGAAGTTGTCAGCGAGTCTCACAAAACGAACCTTAGCTTCCAGCCAATCAGCATGGTATGCGTCAAATTCATCACTGAGTTTCTTGATCTCAGACTGCATATTGACGAGTTCTTAAGTTGTCATAGAGACAATGGTTTTCTTCAGGAAGCACTCCTTTTTGTACTGCGCTTTCTTGATTTGCCTAGCCTTTTCAAATTTCCATTTCTCTTCTTGAATGAAGTCAGTCAACATATGACTTTGGCCAGGAGTCAACTTGAAATCAGGCATGGAAGTGTTGGGATCCTTGTGCCAGAGATCAATGTAATCAAGGATCAACTTTGGATCCAAAAGCAGAGGCACACTTGTGCCTTTGGCTCTAGCGGCCCTGACTTGTCTGTCCCTAATGATTTCAGCAAGTTCTTCATCATCAGCTTCGTCTTCATCAGACGGTACTTGAAAAGCGACCTGCTTCTTTTGAGGACTTGGTCGAGAGCCTCGTCCAGCAGTTGCCTTGGTCTTCAACAGAGTGGGACCAGTTGAAGAATGCAGTGGTGCTGAGGAACTAGCAGATGCTCCTGAGGCAATAGAGATGTCTGCTATCCTTTGGCACGTGGCGAGATGCACAGGTGTTGAGGATTTGGTCGGGGCAGCTGAGGACTTTGGAGGAGCAGGTGAGGGTTGAGGAATTTGCTGTGAGGGCTTTGAAGAAACTGGTCGTGAGGGCATAGCTGAGGAACTTGGCCGAGAGGGCATTTGAGTAGAAGCACTTGGCTTATGAGCCGGCTTCTTTGGCATAGCCTTCTTGGGCTTACTTGCAGAGGCCTCAGCAGTGGCATCAGCAGCAGAGTCTTCATTGAATTTCCTCACTGCTTCCTTAGCAACTCTGGCAAGCTTGGCCTGGCACTTGGCCCATTCATCAGGATAATCCTCACCACGCTTGAGGCTGGTGGGATCAGCTACTTGGCCAGGTGCCAACGGAGGTCTTGGGCATGGAGGATGAAGAGCGAATTTCTTCATATACTTGGGAGTGACATATCTGTATTCCCTCCATTCCCATGGCCATCTCCTCTCTATTCTTTCCATGCGCACTTTGCGCTCATTCTTGGTTTCCTTTCCATGAGTGGCCTCATCAGGAGTGCAATAATCCTTATATATGTCCTCATGGATTTCAAACACAGTGTTGACTTCCAACCTCTTTCCTCCCTTCTGAGGTTTCTTGCCATCTGCCATTTTCTTCAGCTGAGGGTTTTTAACAATTGAGTTCTTTGAAGAGGTATGCAACTTTTCTTCGAGGAACGCTGCAAATGAGTTAAGTTAATGAGAACCTAATTATTCAGCAGCGGACATGAGTACCTATGAACAGAGTATAGGTGCGAAGAATTTGGAGAGGTCATATGCGTTCACAGAAGTTTTTGCAAAAAGAACAAGTTTGAGGAAATTGACCAGATGAGTCTTGAAGAATTTCACTAAGCATTCTTTGACTTAGGTTCCAGAGTTGTACAGATTTGAAAATCCACACAATTGAGGAATCTTGAAGAAAATTGTTGCTTAGAGAAACAGATCAAGAACAGATGATATGTGAGGTGTTTAGTGTGTGAAGAGTTGAGGAATAAACACCTTTTGAAGATTTGAAGAAAACATCAGAATCAACAAGGGCAATAAAAGTAACTTTTAATTACCCTTGACGAAGAAAACGACGAACTAGGAAGTGTAGATTTGAAGCTCGTCGGTTCAAATCTTCCACGCCCTAACTTCGCTGAGAAAGACAGCTATGGCGGCGGCGGAGTGAAGAAATCCGCCTCCGGCGTGAGTACGGCGGCGACGAGGTCGAGGCAGTGAAGCTCTTCCTCACCGGCGACGATGGAGGTAGCGGCGGCGCTAGGGTTGGGAAGCTCGAGCGAGGGAGTGAGATCGAGCGGAGTAAATGTGAAGTGAGGAAGGGAGAGGGGTATTTATAGCCGAAGTGAAAAAACCGCTCGCCCGAGGAAATAGGACGAACGTGCCCCTGACCTTTCTCATTCACTTGACATGTGTCACCCACGTATAGAGAGGTGACGATCGTGTGCGATCGTGGGTGAATAGATAAACATCGCATAGAATGCGGAACGGCTTGAGTGGCAAAGCCGGAAATTTAGATAAGATAGGTTTTAAAGTTTCGTTCGCAATTTCTTCAGCTGACAAGAACATAGTGAAGATTTTGAACGAGATTCAAATAGAATTCACATGAAGAATTTGTGAATAGACTAGGTTGAGTTTAGCATACAGGGGGAAGGGTCCGATCACATTCACTTAGCAGAACAAGCAACTTGAAGGAGTAGCAATAAGTGAATGTTGCAGAGGACATAAACTCATATATATATAGCCAAAGAAAAAAAAACGGAATTAGTGAGGACTATGCAAGTTGAAAAACAATTGAGGAATTTCAAAGAACTGAGGAAAAACTCAATTGAGGATTTTTCAACATTTGGTGGTGGCGTGACCTACCGTATAAGAATGATGATTTCAGACACCGCGTACAATTGTCGTAGGGTTCTGAGAATTAAATTCTTCATTAATTTCTTCACACTTAGAGTGTTATTCTTCATTGATTGAAGAAAAAACGTTTCTTCATGTGTTGCACATAAAAGTCATCAATTTTGCATAAGTGTTAGGATGAGTGTCCTTTTCAAAGAACATTCGAAGATTTTAGGATATATAGCTCACACCGCAACTTGCTAAATCTCTTCTCATCCAAGGGCTTAGTGAAGATATCAGTTAGCTGATCTTCAGTCTTCACGTGCTCAATAGAGATGTTGCCCTTCAACACATGATCATGAAGAAAATGATGACGAATCTGAATGTGCTTTGTCTTCGAGTGTTGAACTGGGTTATGAGCAATCTTGATGGCACTCTCATTGTCACAGTAGAGTGGCACATTCTTCACGTTGACGCCGTAGTCCTTGAGTGTTTGCTTCATCCATAGTAGTTGATAACAGCAAAACCCAGCAGCAATGTACTCAGCTTCAGCAATAGACAATGATACACAGTTCTGTTTCTTTGAGGACCAACAGACCAAAGATCGTCCGAGGAAATGGCATGTGCCAGATGTTGACTTGCGGTCGACACGATCACCAGCATAGTCAGAGTCTGAAAATCCAATGAGATCAAAAGCCAAGCCCTTGCGGTACCACAATCCAAGTGTTGGTGTGTGAGCTAGATATCGAAGAATATGCTTCACAGCCTTATGGTGTGATTCCTTCAGTGTAGCATGAAATCGGGCACACATGCAAACACTAAGCATAATATCTGGCCTAGATGCACATAAGTACAATAAAGAACCAATCATGGAGCGGTATACCTTTTGATCGAAGTCAATACCATTTTGCATAGATGACCATTTGTGGGCATAGGGATTTTGACTCCCTTGCAATCTTGCATGCTGAATTTCCTCAGTACATCCTTGAGGTATTTCTCCTGAGCTATGAATATGCCATTGCGTTGTTGACGAATTTGAAGACCTAAGAAGAATTTCAATTCTCCCATCATAGACATTTCATATTCCTCCCTCATCATATAACCAAATTCATTAGTATAACGTTGGTTAGTACAGCCAAAGATAATATCATCAACATATATTTGGCACACAAACAATTCACCATCATAAGATTTAGTGAAAAGAGTTGGGTCAAGTGAACCGGGTTTTAAGCCTTTCTTCATGAGGAATTCCTTCAAGGTATCATACCACGCCCGTGGGGCCTGCTTGAGGCCATAGAGGGCCTTATTCAGTCCAAAGACTTTGTCAGGATGCTTTGGATCTTCAAAACCTGGGGGTTGAGCAACATATACTTCTTCCTCAAGCTTACCATTGAGAAATGCACTTTTCACATCCATTTGATATAAAGTGATATCATGATGGTTAGCATAAGCAAGTAATATGAGAATAGCTTCAAGTCTAGCAACAGGTGCAAAAGTTTCATCGAAATCAATTCCTTCAACCTGTGTGTAGCCTTGAGCTACAAGCCATGCCTTATTCCTCACCACAAGGCCATTTTCATCTTGCTTGTTGTGGTAGGTCCACTTTGTGCTGATGATATTGTACTTTCGAGGATCTGGACGTTTGACCAGTTCCCAGACGTTGTTGAGCTCGAATTGATGTAATTCCTCTTGCATAGCTTGAATCCACTCAGGCTCCAGAAATGCTTCATCTACCTTAGTGGGCTCTGTGATAGAGATGAAAGCAAAGTGCCCACAAAAGTTAGATAAATGTGAAGCTCTTGAGCGTGTGAAAGGACCTAGAATGTTGATGTCGCTGATGATTTTCTCAATTTGCACTTCATTTGCGACACAAGGATGAGCGTGTTGTCGTTGAGGAATTTGATCAGCATTTTCTTCAGCATCATTTTCCTCAGGTGCATCAGCATGACGTTCTTCATGTTCTGGAATAACTTCTTCAGCAGACTCTTTAGTAGGAATGACATCCTCTGTAGCCTTGAACTTAATATATTCCTTAGGAGGTATTTCATCTGTCACATGAGGTAGGTGCTCTCTTTGCGAGCCATTAGTTTCATCGAACTGCACATCTACAGTTTCAACAACCTTGTGATGACAGGTGTTGAAGACTCTATAGGTGTGTGAGTCCTTACCATAACCGAGCATAAAACCTTCATGTGCTTTCGGTGCAAATTTAGAACTGTGATGAGGCTCTCTAATCCAACATTTAGCACCGAAGACTTTGAAATAACTCACATTGGGTTTCTTGTCAGTAAGGAATTCATATGCGGTCTTCTTGAAGAATTTGTGAAGATATACCCTGTTGATGATGTGGCACCCAGTATCGATTGCCTCGGGCCAAAAACGAGGAGGCGTCTTGTACTCATCAAGCATAGTGTGGGCCATCTCAACAAGAGTCCTATTCTTACGCTCCACGACGCCATTTTGCTGAGGAGTATAAGGAGCATATAACTCATGAGTAATACCGAGTTCATCAAGATAGTCATCAAGACCAGTGTTCTTGAACTCAGTTCCATTATCACTTCTGATGTGCTTGATCTTCACACCAAAGTTGGTTGAAGCCCTCGATGAAAATCGTTTGAAAACTTCCTGCACTTCAGTTTTGTAAGTGATTATATGGACCCATGTATATCGAGAATAATCATCAACAATAACAAAGCCATATAAGGATGCAACATTGGTAAATGTGGCATAGTGAGTAGGGCCAAAGAGATCCATGTGAAGTAATTCAAATGGTCGAGAAGTAGTCTTGATAGTCTTCGCTGGATGCTTGGCCTTGGTCATCTTTCCAGCTTCACAGGCTCCGCACAAGTGATCCTTGAGAAATTTGACATTTTCAATGCCAATGACATGCTTCTTCTTCGCGATCGTGTGCAAATTCCTCATGCCGGCATGACCAAGTCGACGATGCCATAGCCAGCCTTCTGAAGCTTTTGCAAGTAGACATGTAGCAGGTTGTGGTCCTGTAGAGAAATAAACAATATACAAATCTCCTCTCCTAAAGCCTTTGAAGACTTTGGAATTGTCAGCTTCCATGATCACAACACAACGATACTTTCCAAAGACAACAACCATATCAAGATCACAAAGCATTCAGACAGACATGAGGTTGAACCCTAAGGACTCGACAAGCATGACTTTGATCATGTGTCGATCCTTTGAGATTGCAACCTTACCTAGACCCAATACCTTTTGCCTTTGTCAGCGTAGGTGATATGCTTCAGATGTGATGGAGATAAAGAAGTGACCATCAATAAGCTCCTGTCACCAGTCATGTGATTTGTACATCCACTATCGAGGACCCACTCAGTGGCTTTGGGTTGATCATCCTGCAGATGAATTAGTGCAGCTTATGAACTCATATACTTCATCAGAGAAGAATATGGTATGAATTTCATCAGATCAAGTTCATCAAGCAATAAAATAGGTAAAGCGGTATGAGGATGTGAGAAATTAAAATTCATTTCTTCATGATTACCTTGCGTCCTTTCAAGCACATTCAGGTCTCCAGCAAATTCTTTGGATGATTAAGTTCATCTGGAGACCCGATCCTGCATAAGAGATTAGTTCTTTTTCTTCACCACCCACATCTGAAGGGGTGGCAAAGAGTTCATCATTCTGCGGGCTCCATAAGGGAAAGGTGGCATAGATGCCAATCCACTTTGTTTCACATAAGAGGGGTTAGGGTAAACATAAGAGTAAGCAGAGAAATTCTTCGAGGACTTATGAACATAATGATTTGAAGAATAATGCACATATCCATAATCCTTAGATCTTCCCTGCGAAATAGATGGGTTAGCACGATGATACGTCTTCGTCGTATCTATAATTTTTGATTGTTCCATGCCAATATTCTACAACTTTCATATACTTTTGGCAACTTTTTATACTATTTTTGGGACTAACATATTGATCCAGTGCCCAATGCCAGTTCCTGTTTGTTGCATGTTTTTGTTTCGTAGAATATCCATATCAAACGGAGTCCAAACGGGATAAAAATTGATGGAGATTTTTTTTGGAATATATATGATTTTTGGGAAGAAAAATCCACGAGAGACGGTGCCCGAGGTGGCCACGAGGTAGGGGGCGCCTGCCCCCTGGGCGCGCCCCTAACCCACATGGGCCACCCGTAAGGCGGTTGATGCCCTTCTTTCTCCGCAAGAAAGCTAATTTCCGGATAGAGAACGTGTCAAAATTTCAGCCCAATTGGAGTTACAGATCTCCGGGAATATAAGAAACGGTGAAAGGGTAGAATCTGAGAACGCAGAAACAGAGAGAGACAGATCCAATCTCGGAGGGGCTCTCGCCCCTCCCGTGCCATGGAGGCCATGGACCAGAGGGGAAAACCTTCTCCCATCTAGGGAGGAGGTCAAGGAAGAAGAATAAGGAGGGGGCTCTCTCCCCCTCGCTTCCGGTGGCACCGGAGTGCCACCGGGGGCCATCATCATCACCGCGATCTACACCAACACCTGCGCCATCTTCACCAACACCTCCATCACCTTCCCCCCTCTATCTACAGAGGTCCACTCTCCCGCAACCCGCTGTACCCTCTACTTGAACATGGTGCTTTATGCTTCATATTATTATCCAATGATGTGTTGCCATCCCATGATGTCTGAGTAGATTTTCGTTGTCCCATCGGTGGTTGAAGAATTGCTATGATTGATTTAATTTGCTTGTGGTTATGTTGTTGTCCTTTGGTGCCCATCATATGATTGCACGCGTGGATCACACCCTAGGTTTAGCTGTATGTTGATAGGACTATGTATTGGAGGGCAAGAGTGACAGAAGCTTCAACCTAGCATAGAAATTGATGCATACGGGATTGAAGGGGGGCCGATATATCTTAATGCTATGGTTGGGTTTTACCTTAATGAACATTAGTAGTTGCGGATGCTTGCTGATAGTTCCAATCATAAGTGCATAGAATTCCAAGTCAGAGATGACATGCTAGCAGTGGCCTCTCCCACATAATACTTGATATCGGTCTAGTAAAGTAGTCAATTGCTTAGGGGCAATTTCGCAACTCCTACCACCACTTTTCCACACTCGCTATATTTACTTTATTGTTTCTTTATCTAAACAGCCCCTACTTTTTATTTACATAATCTTTATTATCTTGCAAACCTATCCAACAACACCTACAAAGTACTGCTAGTTTCATACTTGTTCTAGGTAAAGCGAACGTCAATCGTGCGTAGATTTGTATTGGTGGTCGATAGAACTTGACGGAATATTTGTTCTACCTTTAGCTCCTTGAGGGAGTCCTGGATTAGGGGGGTTTTTGGGTAGCCGGACTATACCTTCAGCCTGACTCCTGGACTATGAAGATACAAGATTGAAGACTTCGTCCCGTGTCCGGATGGGACTTTCCTTGGCGTGGAAGGCAAGCTTGGCGATGCAGATATTCAAGATCTCCTACCATTGTAACCGACTCTATGTAACCCTAACCCTATCCGGTGTTTATATAAACCGGAGGGTTGTAGTCCGTAGGCAATCAACCCCATATACAACAATCATACCATAGGCTAGCTTCTAGGGTTTAGCCTCCTTGATCTCGTGGTAGATCTACTCTTGTACTACCCATATCATCAATATTAATCAAGCAGGATGTAGGGTTTTACCTCCATCAAGAGGGCCCGAACCTGGGTAAAACATCGTGTTCCCTGCCTCCTGTTACCATCCGGCCTAGACGCACAGTTTGGGACCCACTACCCGAGATCCGCCGGTTTTGACACCGACATTGGTGCTTTCATTGAGAGTTCCTCTATGTCGTCGCCTTTAGGCCCGATGGCTCCTTTGATCATCAACAACGATGCGGTCCAGGGTGGGACTTTGCTCCCCGGACAGATCTTCGTCTTCGGCAGCTTCGCTCTGCGGGCCAATTCGCTCGGCCACCTGGAGCAGATCGAAAGCTACGTCCCTGGCCATCAAGTCAGGTTTCGAAGCTTAAACTACACGGCTGACATCTGCGGAGACTTGATCTTCGACGGGCTCGAGCCACGGCCAAGCGCGCCGCACTATCTCGAGGGGCATGATCTAGCTCTGCCCCCGGACAGTGTCCTGGAGGCCGCACACGCATCGGTTCCGACCCCGAACTCGGAGCCTATTGCGCCAATCGAGGATGAGCGGTTGGACGTCACCTTGGGGGCTGCGATCCCGAAAGTGATCGAGCCGAACGCTAGCCCCGCACTCTGCATGACCCGTGACTCCGAGGATCCGGACTCCTCCCCGGACTCCGAACCCCCCGCGCCCGTGCCAATCGAATCCGATTGGGCACTGATAATGGAGTTCACCGCCGCAGACATCTTTCAGCATTCGCCTTTTTGCGACATCCTGAATTCTCTTAAGTCTCTCTCTTTATTAGGAGAGCCCTGGCCGGACTATGGTCAGCGAGGGTGGGATACGGACGATGAGGAAATTCAAAGCCCACCCACCACCCACTTTGTAGCCACTGTCGACGATCTAACCGACATGCTTGACTTCAGCTCCGAAGACATCGACGGCATGGACGACGATGTAGGAGACGAACAGGAACCAGCACCTGTAGGGCGCTGGAAGGCCACCTCGTCATATGACATATATATGGTGGATACTCCAAAACATGGAGATGGCGATGGAACAGTGGCGGATGACGCCCCCAAGAAACAGCCAAAGCGCCAGCGTCAACGGCGCCGCTCTAAATCCCGCCAAAGCAAAAACGGTGATTCCGGCACGGGAGATAATACTACCCTGGATAGCGCCGAAGAACACCCACCTCAGCAAGATTCGGCACAGCAAGATGGAGAAGCCAGCCCTCATGAGAGAGCGGTAGACCGAGAGGTCGAGGATGATAACTATACGCCTCCCTCCGAAGACGAGGCAAGCCTCGATGACGACGAATTCGTCATACCATCAGACCCCGCCGAACAAGAGCGTTTTACACGCAGGCTTTTAGCCACGGCAAGCAGCCTCAAGAAAAAGCAGGAACAGCTTAGAGCTACCCAAGATTTGCTAGCTGACAGATGGACTGAAGTCCTTGCGGCCGAAGAGTATGAACTCGAACGCCCCTCCAAGAGTTACCCGAAGCGCAGGCCGCTACCCCGATCAGAGGAGGAAGCACCTACATCACCAGCGCATGACATGGCAGACCGGCCACCTCGCGGCCGCGACAGAGAGGCCTCTCGGCCCTCCACCCAAGCCATGCCCCGACGCCGCTCAACTAAGGCACGGGAAAATGCGCCCGACCTGCGAGACATACTGGAGGATAAGGCAAGACAAACAAGATCGATCTACGGATCGCGCAGGCGCCCTACGGCATGTGACAATGATCTTCACTCCGGATACAACAAATCCGGTCGGGCCGAACACAACAGACATAGCTCTTCCGAGCTGCGTCGTGATATAGCCCAGTACAGAGGCGCCACACACCCGCTATGCTTCACGAATGAAGTAATGGATCATAAAATCCCAGAGGGTTTCAAACCCGTAAACATCGAATCATACGATGGCACAACAGATCCGGCGGTATGGATCGAGGATTATCTCCTTCACATCCACATGGCACGCAGTGATGATCTACATGCCATCAAATACCTCCCGCTCAAACTTAAAGGACCGGCCCGGCATTGGCTTAACAGCTTGCCAGAAGACTCAGTCGGTTCTTGGGGGGACCTGGAAGCCGCATTCCTTGACAACTTCCAGGGCACTTACGTGCGACCGCCGGATGCCGACGACTTAAGCCACATAATTCAGCAGCCAGAGGAATCGGCCAGACAATTCTGGACACGGTTCCTAACAAAGAAAAACCAGATAGTCGACTGTCCGGACACAGAGGCCCTAGCAGCCTTCAAGCATAACATCCGCGACGAGTGGCTTGCCCGGCACCTGGGACAGGAAAAGCCGAAATCCATGGCAGCCCTCACGACACTCATGACCCGCTTTTGTGCGGGAGAAGACAGCTGGCTAGCTCGCAGTAACAACTTATCAAAGAACCCTGGTAATTCGGATACCAAGGACAAAAGTGGCAGGACACGTCGGAATAAGCAAAAACGCCGCGTTAACAGCGACAGCAATGAAGACACGGCAGTCAATGCCGGATTCAAAGGCTATAAATCCGGTCGGCGGAAAAAGCCATTCAAAAAGAATACTCAGGGCCCATCCAGTTTGGACCGAATACTCGATCGCTTGTGCCAGATACATGGCACCCCCGAAAGGCCGGCCAATCACACTAACAGGGATTGTTGGGTGTTCAAGCAGGCAGGCAAGTTAAGGGCCGAAAACAGAGACAAGGGGCTGCACAGCGATGATGAGGAGCCCAAGCCGCCGAACAACAATGGACAAAAGGGCTTTCCCCCACAAGTGCAGACGGTGAACATGATATACACAACCCACATTCCCAAGCGGGAGCGGAAGCGTGCGCTATGGGACGTATACGCGATGGAGCCAGTCGCCCCAAAGTTCAACCCATGGTCTTCCTGCCCGATCACTTTTGATCAAAGGGACCATCCCACTAGCATCCATCATGGCGGCTTTGCCGCATTGGTTCTCGACCCAATCATCGAAGGATTTCATCTCACAAGAGTCCTCATGGACGGTGGCAGTAGCCTGAACCTGCTTTATCAGGATACAGTGCGGAAAATGGGCATAGATCCCTCAAGGATTAAGCCCACAAGAACGACCTTTAAAGGCGTTATACCAGGTGTAGAAGCCAACTGTATAGGCTCAGTAACACTTGACGTGGTCTTCGGATCCCCGGACAATTTCCGAAGCGAAGAGTTAATCTTCGATATAGTCCCGTTTCGCAGTGGCTATCACGCCCTGCTTGGACGAACTGCATTCGCAAAGTTCAATGCGGTGCCGCACTACGCATATCTCAAGCTCAAGATGCCAGGCCCTCAAGGAGTAATTACGGTCAACGGAAACACCGAACGCTCCCTCCGTACGGAGGAGCATACGGCGGCTCTCGCAGCGGAGGTACAAAGTAGCCTTCTCAGGCAATTCTCCAGTCTGGCCATTAAAAAGCCAGACACTGCCAAGCACGCCCGGAGTAACCCACAGCAGGACCACCTGGCACACTCTGAGCAAGCGTAGCAATGCGGCCCCAACCCCAGCTTTCGCAACATAGCGAAACTAGTACCTCGCGTACATAACTACGCCCTTGAAATACCATGGGCATAGGGGAAGGGGCACAATAATGGCACGCCCAAAATACGGCTTAAAACGTACTAGGGGCTGCCGGATTCTTTTTTTAAATTTTTTCTTACTTTCAGGACTCCATACTTCGGATGACCTGTTCGGCAATTCGACTGCCGCACAAACGATGCAAGATCCAGGGAGGCAGACAAGCCACGCCACATTATGGAACTCCCAGGTGGTCTCTGTTACGAGCGGTATACCTGTTTTAAATACAATTCCACGGCCTGCACCTGGTCAGGACATACTGAATAGTCCAATATCTTTTGCTTATCGCACTATTCGTATCGTTTGGCTTTGATAAATAGCCTCTCTATAAACAATGCTTAGCTTCTTGTCTATTTTTTGCATTATCTTCTTTTCACATTTATGTTTATTAAATGACATGATTGCACCCGTACACCATGGTACGGCAAACACGCCAGGGGCTTCAGTACCCCTCATAATGGTGTGAGAAGTCCATACACTTTCACAGGTGCGGCACCCCGAACTTATAGCACTATATGCATCGGCTCCGAATCATGATTTGGGTCAATAGTTGGGTTTGCCCGGCTCCTATGTTTTGGTGCCTTACGTTCCGCTCTATCGGCTAAGGTAGCACTAGGAGAACCACTACGATTGTGCCCTGGTTCAGCTGGGTTAAGCACCTCAGTGGAGAAAGCTAAAACTGACTGTCATGATGTGGCGAGAGACCGGTCGCTGTTCGAGAGGTTTTTCGAGTCCCTAAAGGCTTATGCCGCTTTGAGCGAGGAGCTGGCTTTGTCCGGTCAAGGCGTGGATAGCGCCCCGAACTCGGTCTTCCGAACTAGGGGCTTCGCCGAAATTTAAAATTATAGAGTTCTATGGCTAAGTGAGAGTGTTCAAGCATTATAGTCCGATTGCCTGGTTCGTTGTGCTGAGCGCCTCCCTCGAAGGACCCAACTATGGGAAAAGAGCGCTCAGGTTTATCCCGAACACCCCAGCACTAGTGGCACGGGGGCAGAAGCCGACGACTGGCCATCTCTCAATTTTTGATAAACGGCCGCACAGAAAGTAATATTTTAAATTCAATAAGCATTGCTTAGCGCATATGAACAAGTTTTCAGCGCACAGGATAAACACGAGCGAGTTCATTCAAATATCACATCCTAGGTACATTCATCCGCCACAAGGCAGGCACCTGCAAGAACATCCTTGTAGTAGTTCTCGGGCTTGCGATGCTCCTTCCCCGGCGGCGGCCCGTCCTTCACAAGCTTCTCACCGTCCAGCTTACCCCAGTGCACCTTTGCACGGGCAAGGGCCCGACGGGCACCTTCGATGCAGATGGAGCGCTTGATGACCTCAAGCCTTGGATAGGCCTCCACCAGCCGCCGCACCAGCCTGAAATAGCTCCCAGGCAGGGCCTCTCCGGACCACAGCCGAACTATGAAGCCCTTCATGGCCTGCTCGGCTGCCTTGTGGAGCTCGACCAGCTGTTTCAGCTGGTCGCTCGAGGGCACAGGGTGTCCGGCCTCAGAATACTGAGACCATAACACCTTCTCCATCGAGCTCGGTAGAATGCGGCGGCGGCGGATATGCTGCGGGGAAGATCTGCGAATGCCCCTGGAGAGCTCCGGATTCGGGTAAGTAACAGGTAGTTCACTTTTATATTTCTGCTTTGCATAAAGAATGCCTTACCCGCTGCTATCTTCCTCATCTCCTCCAACTCCTGGAGGGCCTTTTGGGCTTCGGCCTTGGCAGACTTGGCAGCCTCTAGGGCCGTTGCAAGCTCGGATGCTTGCACCTTCGACTCCAGCTCCAAACTCTCATGTTTTTTCATGAGAGCCTGAAGCTCTTGCTGCACCTCGCCGACCTGAGCCCCAAGTCTGTCTCGCTCGGTGTGCTCCGTGGCCGTTTTCTTTTCGGCCTCAGACAGTGCCTGCTTAAGGGTCGCCACCTCAGTCGTGGCCCCTACAATAAGCAGTACAATCCTGTTACTCTTTTTGCAATCAAGCCTTTTTATAGGCATTTTTTCTGTAAGGTATTTCTTACCTTCTTCCTCCTCGAGCCGCCGCTTGGCAAGGCCGAGCTCTTGCTCGGTCCGCTCGAGGTCCTACTTCAGGACACCCACCTCCACAGTCAGTGCGGCGGTGGATAGCAGTGAAGCCTGCATATGCATATTGACTCTTTTTTGTTAGACTCCTGCGATATTTAATAGATCCTCTATTCGGCTTTTGTTTTCGAACGCCAAACAGAGCATCAGGGGCTACTGTCTATGCGGTAATATTTTTACATATTTTTACTTACCTCGAAGCCTGTTAGAAGGCTAGCGCAAGCTTCAGTCAGTCTGCTCTTGGCGGACTGAACCTTCTAGATCACCGTACTCATAATAGTACGGTGCCCCTCGTCGATGGAGGCATCGTCAAACACCTCCAGCAGATTGTCCGGCACCTCCGGTTGGACGGAGGCCGCCGGCTCAGAAGGCTTGCTCCTCTTGGAAGGAGTTCGCCTACCGCGGTCCGGAACTGTGGAAGATTCCGGCACGGTGTCCGGCACAAAGCCGGACTGAGAGCCCTGGGGAGCCTTATCCCCTTCACCCCTAGAGTCCGGGAGGTTGCCTTGCGGCTCCTCCGGGACCACCTCCTCCTGCCCCAGAGCTTGTCGCGACGCCACTTCGGCGTCGTCTGTAGTGCGGGGGGAGACAGCGGGCGAAACTGAGTTCATGTCCGATGAGTCCAGGGAGCCGCCCGATGATTCGTCGAATTCGGCCCGGGGCGGACTGCATAATTACATTCGACATTAGGGAAAGATGTGCAACAAAGGAACATCATGAGTTATTCTGATATCCGAACTTACAATTTCGCCAGACGCTTGGCCCTGTTTGTCCACTCCTCTTTGCCCTCTTCTGCGTTGGGGGCGTAGTCCAGCGGAGGGGTCTTCCTTTTCCTAGACCCCTCGACCTCCCCCGTTGGGGCGGCCTTCCTCTTCTCTCCTCCCTCCGCTGGGGGGGAGAGTTTTCTTCTTCCTCCTCCTCGTTTTCGCGGGAGGAGGGCGTCTCGGACTTGTCAGATGACGAGTCCGACACCACCATGTTGTGGGCACTCTTTCGAGTCCCCGTGGTCTTCTTCTTCTTGGCCTTCTTCTCCGGCACCACATAAGGCGCCGGAACCAGCAGCTTCGCTAGTAGAGCTGGGGCTGGGTCTTCATGCAGCGGAGCCGGACAGTTAATCGGTCCGGATATCGCCCGCCAAGCCTGTCAAAGGTAAGGGAGTTTAGATCCCGCATAGAGTCAAACTATGAAAAAAGCTTAACATCCTGTAAAAGGTGTAGATGGCATACCTCGCTAGCGTGACACTGCGATCTGTATCCGCGGTCCTCGAAAGCGGATGCGGGAGCCTCGGCGCCCTTGAATAGCATCTTCCAGGCGTCTTCATACGTCATGTCGAAGAGCCTGCTGAGGGTTTGATGCTACGCCGGGTCGAACTCCCACAGATTAAAATCCCGTTGTTGGCACGGGAGGATCCGGCGGACGAGCATAACTTGGATTACATAAACAAGCCGGACTGGCTTGTTCACTAGGGACTGGATGCATGTTTGCAATCCGGTCACCTCTTTTTCGTCACCCCACGACAGGCCCGTCTCTTTCCAGGACATAAGCCGCGTGGGGGGTCCGGATCGGAACTCGGGGGCTGCGGTCCATTTCGGATCACGCGGCTCGGTGATATAAAACCACCCGGATTGCCATCCCTTTAGGGTCTCCACGAAAGAGCCCTCGAACCATAGGACGTTGGCCATCTTGCCCGCCATGGCGCCTCCGCACTCCGCCTGGCTGCCGTGCACCACCTTGGGCTTGACGTTGAAGGTCTTGAGCCAGAGGCCGAAATGAGGGCGGACGCGGAGAAAAGCCTCGCACAAGACGATAAACGCTGAGATGTTGAGGATGAAGTTCAGAGCCAGATCATGGAAATCCAGGCCGTAGTAGAACATGAGCCCCCGGACAAATGGGTGGAGTGGAAAACCCAGTCCGTGGAGGAAGTGGGGGAGAAATACTACCCTCTCATGGGGCCTTGGGGTGGGGAGAAGCTGCCCCTCTTCGGGAAGCCGGTGCGTGATGTCCTTGGACAGGTATCCGGCCTTCCTTAGCTTCTTGACTTTGCCCTCCGTGGCGGAGGAGACCATCCACTTGCCTCCCGCTCCGGACATTGCTGGAGAAGGTTGAGGTGGGAAGTGCGGGCTTGGGCGCTGGAGCTCGGGTGCGCAGGAGATGGATAGGCAAAGGAGGAAGAAGGCATAGGTAAAAAGGTGGATCCTTGTCCCCTTATATGGGCGGATGCGATTGTGCGTCCCCACCTGCCTAGTAAAACTCGCTTGCCTCCCAAGCGCCATGATAAGTGGCACGGTTGGGTTACCCACGTCCGTATTGATGAGAATCCCGTAAAAGGGCGGTACACGATCTCTGCTTTGACAAGACGTGCCAAGGAAACCGCCTCGCAAAACACGCTGAGGTGGAAAAGTGAAAACGATTCGAGTGAAGGACTTGGCTGTAGTGTGATGACGCACTGCGGAATACGTCAGCAGATTTGATTTGTGTTAATATTATTCTCTCTATGGCAATATGTGGAAGCTTATTTTGTAGAGCCGGACACTACTCTTGGTGTTTACAATCTTCTATGAAGGACTTGGAGGAGGAACCCGCCTTGCAATGCCGAAGACAATTTGCGCGCCGGACTCGTCGTCATTGAAGCCTGGTTCAGGGGCTACTGAGGGAGTCCTGGATTAGGGGGTGTTCGGGTAACCAGACTATACCTTCAGCCGGACTCCTGGACTATGAAGATACAAGATTGAAGACTTCATCCCGTGTCCGGATGGTACTTTCCTTGGCGTGGAAGGCAAGCTTGGCGATGCGGATATTCAAGATCTCCTACCATTGTAACCGACTCTATGTAACCCTAACCCTATCCGGTGTCTATATAAACCGGAGGGTTGTAGTCCGTAGGCAATCAACCCCATATACAACAATCATACCATAGGCTAGCTTCTAGGGTTTAGCCTCCTTGATCTCGTGGTAGATCTACTCTTGTACTACCCATATCATCAATATTAATCAAGCAGGATGTAGGGTTTTACCTCCATCAAGAGGGCCCGAACCTGGGTAAAACATCGTGTTCCCTTTCTCCTGTTACCATCCGGCCTAGACGCACAGTTCGGGACCCACTACCCGAGATCCGCCGGTTTTGACACCGACACTCCTCGTTGGGTTCGACACTCTTACTTATCGAAAACTATTGCGATCCCCTATACTTGTGGGTTATCAAGACCTTTTTCTGGCGCCGTTGCCGGGGAGCAATAGCGTGGGGTGAATATTCTCGTGTGTGCTTGTTTGCTTTATCACTAAGTAATTTTTATTTGCTGTTCTTAGTTTTTTTTCTATCTTTAGTTATGGGTAGGAAACGCAAAATACCAAAAAAATTAGTTGTACCTACTAAACCAATGGTTAAATAACCACTCAAAATCTATCACACTGCTGAAGCTTATTACTTGGATCATCTTCGATCCCTACGTGCTCGTGTTGAAACCCCAACTAGCTTAGTTGAGGGCAAATCTTTAGATGAGCATGCTTATTATGTGCGACACCGAATATCTGAAAAAGAGAAAACTTTATTGGATCAAATTCATCGTTTGCAATGATATGCTTGGAATTTATGTGAAATATATGATTATACTTGTTGTTCTGAAGACCCTAAGAAACAACTTCCCTACCAATGTTTCTTTAGTGATAATGGAATCGTATCCTCTTATGCTAAGGGTGTTTATATGTAACACCCCGAGACCGATGTGCCAGGTGCCTTCCAGGGTTTCCAGGTTTCGTTGTGTGTTTTGTTTCGTCTATTGCATTCATCTTTGCATCGTGTGCATTGCATCATGTCATCATGCCATCATGTCATTTCTTTTTTTGAACTCAACTAAATAAATTGCATAGATCGTTGATCTATTTAAGCCGAGGGAATTCACATGGTGATTCTCTTTATAACATATCCTCCCGATATTAGGGAGACAACTTGTAAGACATGCATCAGGAGAATTCAATTGACCATGAGGATCGGTTACAGATATCAACATAAATAGAGTGGGCATCAACCCAACTCAATCATGTCAAGTCCTCTGACTTGACCCAAGTAGTTCTTCCCACTTATCCAAACACACACACTGGTTTGTAAACATGTGGACGTAGCCCAAGAGCGGTTACCCAACTGTCCCATATTAAATATTCCTTTATTTTGGAATTCACCTCAACACACTTGCAAAATAATTCCCCATGCCTTTGTCCCATGCATCATCTCCTTCTCCTTTCCTTCTAGTTCTTTCTTCTGCAAGTGCCACTTTCCCCTTCTCAATTAATGTTCATTATTTTCCTATAAATTCTCGACCATGCCTTCAACCTCTCTGTCAAATTTCATCTCGTTTGAAATTGTTTTGGTTAGGGTTAAAAATGGTTCAAGTTTGAATTTAATTCAAACTTGAATTATTTTTACTTCCGTTAAAAATCTCCAAACCAATTTTGTTAAATAGGGCATGAATTCATGGTCATGAGGATATTTTTATATTTCTCATACACCTCTCATTTTCCCCTGTGCTTTTCTCTTTATTTTCTCCTTGTAGAAAATTAGAGAAAAGATAGCCATAACTTTAGGCCAGCCGCAGCCCACTTGGGCCTCCCTCCAAACCGGCCCACCTAGGCCATCCTCTCCCACAAGCTGAGCTGCCAGGCCTCTCACCACCCCCTCTCTTCTGGGCCGGCCTCTAAGGCCCAGCCGCGTCGCGCGGTAACCCTAGCCCGCACCTGGCTCTCGTCCTAGCGCCGCCACCAGAGAGCCTCGTTCGAACCTCCTCATCTCTTCGATCCCCACAGCACCGCGCCCAAGACCTCTCTCTCCCTCAAGCCAGGATCCCCTCGCCCGTCCTCCTCCAGTTCCCGTCGCCCTCCCCGTCCTCAGATCCTCCTCCACCTCGCCTTGGCGCGCGAGCCCCGCGCCCCGCTTCCTCCTTCCACCAGCGCCTCTGGTGATGGCCGCCGCCGCTGAGCCCCCAACCTCTGGCAGCCCCTGCTGCGAGTCTGGCGCCTTGCTTCTTCCTCGTCAACGGCGAGCCACGCCGCTGCTCCGGCCATGTTCTTCGTCAGATCCGGCGACCTTCGCCTTGGACCCGCCGTCTCCGTCCCATTCTGGGCCTGTTTCGCGCAGTCCCTCCTCTGCCTCGGCCTCGCCAAGCCCCGGCTCGCCGGAGCACCGCCAGGCGCCTGCGCCCTCGCCAAGTCCGTCGCCGCCTCTTGCCTCGTCCCCTCCCTCAAGCACGTCATCGCCTCCTTCCTTCCTCTCCTGCAGCGCGTCCCCGGCCACCTAGGCCGAAGCCCCCGCTGCTGCGCCTGAGACAGGAGGTCCTGCATGGAGGCCGCCCCTTGCCTCGTCCTCTGCCATGGTTGTAGAAGCATGCCGTGAGTTGCCGCCGTGCTGCTCCGCCGTCCGTCCGCCGTCGATGACCACCACCTTGCCACCGCCTGAGGCCAGTGAAGCCGCGAGCCAGCACCAAGACCTGCCTCGCCCGTTGGCTGATTCAACCCTCTGCGTGAGCCCCGCGTCGCCTCTGCCAGCCCCGTGTTGCTGCTTGCGTCCGCCAAGTTCGATTATGTTTTGCTGCCCCGATCAAGGACGCCAAGTACCAGGATGACGACGACCCGTCAAGTTCATCTACGTGTGTGTACCACTACGCCGGAGTCCTCGGATCCGTCAAGTTCCATTATGTGATGTACAACTACCGTTGACCTTGAAGACCTTGGATTCACCAAGTTCCTACGACGACAAGTGTGACCCTTCGGATGCGCCAAGTTCGTCTACACAAAAATGCCAAGTACCACTCATGTCGGCAAAACCCGCAAGTCAGACCCCGAACGATCAACGTCTCGAGGACCGATAGTGCCACTACTTCTACTACCGTCGCAAGAATGGGACCGGAGAGTTCGAAGACCCCAAGTACCTCCACGATGACCCGAAAATCTACAGAAAAACGTGTACCTTTACCGTTGCCATGTACCCCTACTTCCACTACGAACGTCCCGAGAACGTCTACTTCCCCTACACCGCATCGAACTTGGTCCGTTCCGACAACACATGCTTCGAAGGTATAACCCCGAGACGACGCCCGTGAACAAATGTTGCGTGTTGTATGAAATGCTCGCGTTTGCACCGTGCCCGACGTGTTTCTTGCATGCTACCTGTTGCCATACCGTCGTCTCGTGGGACACCCGGTAACGGGATCACCCCACCATCTCTAGTTATTCTGCTCCCGCCACACCACCTTTTGCACCGGTATCTCCGTGAGCTACCGGAACCGATATGTTACCGTGGCATCATTTTCGGATTCGTTGCCGTGGCACCCCTTTCGTTTCCACCATGGTGACAAATGCTTCATAATAATGCTCTTGTCAACTTTTAATAATAATTGCATAAAACTTGCTCATGCCATCCGCATCATGATAACAACTTCAAGATTGGTTAAAATTGTTGTTGCATTAAATTGCTAATGCATATGGGGATTTACCAGATCGGTTGTTTGTTACATCCGGCCCCATTTAAATTGTTTAGATGGTGTAGTTTTGTTATGTTTCACCTCTTGACATGCTTAACAACATTTACTATCGTTGAGTACATAACCGAGATCGAACTAAATAACTTGAATGTGGTGTTTTGTCAATATGCAACGGAGTTGCATGTTGAGCTCCACTTAATTTGTAGGATTGTTTGTGCACTTTGCCATGCCATGCTTCATTAAACCGGACATGCATCATACTTGTTTGTGCATCATGCCATGCTTATGTGATGGTTGTTTACTATGTTGTTTGCTTCTTTTCGGTGTTGCTTCTTCGGGTTAGTTCCGATAACGTCGTGTTTGTGAGGACCCGTTCGACTACGTCCGTTTGTCTTCTTCATGGACTCGTTCTTCTTCCTTGCGGGATTTCAGGCAAGATGATCATACCCTCGAAATCACTTCTATCTTTGCTTGCTAGTTGCTCGCTCTTTTGCTATGCCTATGCTGCGATACCTACCACTTGCTTATCATGCCTCCCATATTGTTGAGCCAAGCCTCTAGCCCACCTTGTCCTAGCAAACCATTGTTTGGCTATGTTACCACTTTGCTCAGCCCCTCTTATAGCGTTGTTAGTTGCAGGTGAAGATTGAAGTTTGTTCCTTGTTGGAACATGGAGATGTTGTTCCTTGTTTGGAACATGTTTACTTGTTGGGATATCACAATATATCTTATTTAATTAATGCATCTATATACTTGTTAAAGGGTGGAAGGCTCGGCCTTATGACTGGTGTTTTGTTCCACTTTTGTCGCCCTAGTTTCCATCATATCTGTGTTATGTTCCCGGATTTTGCGTTCCTTACGCGGTTGGGTTATAATGGGAACCCCTTGACAGTTCGCCTTGAATGAAACTCCTCCAGCAATGCCCAGCCTTGGTTTTACCATTTGCCACCTAGCCTTTTATTTCCCTTGGGTTCTGCAGACTCAAGGGTCATCATTATTTTAACCCCCCCCCCCCGGGCCAGTGCTCCTCTGAGTGTTGGTCCAATCTGTCAGCCGCCGGTGGCCACCAGGTGCAACTCTCGGCTGGCCTACCGGAAGTTTGGACAATTTGAGTGTGCCCTGAGAAAGAGATATGTGCAGCTCCTATCGGTATTTGTCGGCACATTCGGGCGGTGTTGCTGGTTTAGTTTTACCCTGTCAAAATGTCTTGTAACCGGGATTCCGAGTCTGATCAGGTCATCCCGCTAGAAGGAATATCCTTCGTTAACCGTGAGAGCTTGTGATGGGCTAAGTTGGGACACCCCTGCAGGGATTTGAACTTTCGAAAGTCGTGCCCACGGTTATGGGCAGATGGGAATTTGTTAATGTCCGGTTGTAGAAAACCTGAAGTTGACCTTAATTAAAATGCATCAACCGCGTGTGTAACCGTGATGGTCTCTTTCCGGCGGAGTCCGGGAAGTGAACACGGTGTTGGAGTTATGCTTGACGTAGGTTGTTCTAGGATCACTTCTTGATCATAGTTGTTCGACCGTGCTTTTGCTTTCTCTTCTCGCTCTCTTTTGTGAATATGTTAGCCACCATATAGCTAGTCGCTTGCTGCAGCTCCACCTCATACCTTTACCCTACCCATAAGCTTAAATAGTCTTGATCGTGAGGGTGCGAGATTGTTGAGTCCCCGTGGCTCACAGATACTTCCAAAACCAGCTTGCAGGTGCCGATGAGACCGTGCAGATGACACAACCAAGCTCAGGAGGAGCTCAATGAAGATCTTGTCCTTTGTGTTGTTTCATTCTAGTTGATCAGTAGTGGAGCCCAGTTGGGGTCGATCGGGGACCGTGTCGCATTTGGGGTTCTTCTTTTATTTTGGTTCCGTAGTCGGACCTTGATTGTATTTGTGTGATGTCATGCTTTATTCATGTATTTGTGTGAAGTGGCGATTGTAAGCCAACTATATATCTCTTTCCCTTATGTATTACATGAGTTGTGTGAAGATTACCTCACTTGCGACATTGCTTTCAATGCGGTTATGCCTCTAAGTCGTGCTTCGACACATGGGAGATATAGCCGCATCGAGGGCGTTACAAGTTGGTATCAGAGCCATCCCCGACCTTAGGACCCCCACTGCTTGATCGTTTTTAGCAGCCGAGTTGAGTCTAGAAAAAAAGTTTTGAGTCATTTAGGAATTATATATATCGGAGAGTTAGGAATTCTTTTTACTCCCCAGTCCCCTCATCGCTCTGGTAAGGCATCCTGACATAGAGTTTTGACTCTTCTCTTCTCAAATTTCACTAATTTTTTTAGGATCACGCGGGTATCTTGGAATCGTTCCGATCGATTTGTGATGAGGACATTGTTCTTGGTGCCTCCTGTCATTTAGGGGTTGTGGCAGTGTCCCGGGGAGTTGAGCTCCGAAGTGTTGTCGTCACAATTTTATCGTTGCAGTTCTGGAATACCTGAGTTTAGTTTCGCCGACATCGAAAATCTCTTTTATGCAGTTGTTGGTGAGATAACCTCGACGCCACCCAGTACTGGGGCGGGAGTTCGGGAGTATTGCCATAACTCGTATAACGGATGCTTCTCGAAGGTTGAGGTAGATGATTTCCGAAGGTTTCTTGGTTATGTGTTGAAGGATGGATACATCTGGATGTAGGATTTGCTAGTTTGGGTGAGATATTATGCTTCCCCTGTATCCCCAACACCTGATTGCATAATCGGAAAATTTTGGGAGTTCATAAGTGGGAATTCAAGTAGCTCTTAGGTTATCTTTCCGACGGATGTATGATATGAAATTGGGGTTCGACGTCTAGTGGTCCGCCTATTCACGGTTGGTTTTACAGTGGTCTCATTGTGTCTTAAAGAGTCCTTGGCTATGCCGACTCGGGGATGCTTCGTATGTCATGTGCACTGCCTTGTACATGATGGTGTTGTATGATCGAGCCCGTGTAGGCCCCACCACGAAAACTTCGGACGAAATCTCTATCATATGTTTGTTCCGGCTTATTCTGCAAGCCAATCCTTGTTTTGTTTTGGGTTGTGGTATTCGAGTTGCTTCGAAGTCAAGTGTTGATTCCATACTTTTCCTAAGCGGTGTTCTCATATTTCTATGTGAATACTAATCCTTCTCGATCATCGAGTTTGTCATGTCAATCCTTTTCAACCAGCGTGTTTTCTCTTCAAGTGTATCCGTCCATTTTCAACATCCGCAAGATCTAGTATCAGTCCTTCTCAACGGTGTTTGTTTCATCCGTCTCCAAGTTGCCTTTGTTTTTCCTGCCCACCCACCCTTTTTCTTAAAGGAACCAGATTTCTTTATCAAGTATCCATGTTATCGATGGGAGTCGCTCCATTCTTTTCTTTCAATGTTCGCATCCGGTGATTCTCATGAAGATTCTAACGGGCCTCAAGTTCATCATCCTTCATTTTTTTGTCTCAAGTGGAACCAATTTAAGCTTTCGGTGTTGATCATATTCTTTTCCGTATTTCAATGCTTTCTCATGCCGGTGCAATTCTTAATCATTCACCTCTCGCTATTCAATTGTTCTGGAGTGCTGAAGATATCTCGAGATTCGTGTTTCCATTTTTAATCCGTTCAAGCTATTTTGAGGATGTTATCTCATTCAAACCTTTTAATTCAACCGGTGCTATCTCTCTTTTTAATCATTCAATGGTGTTTCTTTTGAGTGGGCCCTAACCCACAGGTCTTTTCCCAGGATCTTACCTGACTCTTCTTATTTTCCTGGAGCTATCCTCAAATTTCTTTTCGAAGTTTGACGTAAGAATGATATATCATCAGTCAAATGTCTTCTCCAAGATCTGTCAAAATCTTTTCATCATTGGCTCAACTTTTCCATTCTTCATTCCGGAGTGCCTCAATAATTATTGGTGGTGTTTCTCATCGTAATTCTCATATTTCGATGACCGAAGAAGAGTTTTCCTCAAAATCTTAACCATTCTCTCAGAGATGCGTAGTTCAAGCTTGTCGCCATCCTCTCATAATTGTTTTCGATTGTGAGAATTCTTTTCACCCTTCCGGAGCAATTCAGGAGTCTTTTCAGTTTGATTATCCGGAGCCCATCATCTCAAAGTTATTCGTCCTCAGCCTTCAGCTATCATTCTCCAAACCTTACCGGTGCATCATTCAATATTCTCTAATCAGTTCGTGATCCCTTCGTTCACTTGTATCTAAATTCTCTAAAGTATCCTCGTTCATTTCATAATTCTTCCCGGTGTTCCTCTATCTTTCCTTTGGTCATTTTAATTCTAACGGTGGTTTGTTCAAGAGTTCTCTTATTTATCAATTTATTCGATGTTCCAATCCTACCGGCAGTTCATCGAAGACATTCTCAAGTTTATGTTATATCTCTCTTAATATTTTCTACGAGAATAAGTAATATGTCAAATCCATTGATTGTCATCAATTTAATTGGTGAAGGATACACATAATGTAATTCTTATTCTTGTTTCATCCAAGTGATTAATTCCTTCCTTCGGAGTTTGCTCATGACAAATAAATTCTTGATTTCTTTTATTCATCTTTCTTTTCCGGAGTTCCAAGTTTCCACTTTAGCTCGTCGCAAAGCTTCATCTAAATCATTGCAAGGTTTCACCTTGTGTTTTCAACTTCCCTTTCTTCTCGTTATCCTTTTGTTACCGGAGTTCTTCATGGATGTTCTACATGATGATTCATCAAGGATTTAATTCCTTCTCAAAGTTTTCATCGAGATTCATTTCTAGGGAGCTCAAGCATTCTTCTTCTTGCAATCCGGAGTGCAATTCCTTTCTTCCATATCATTGAAGGTGGTATTATGTTATTCTTGATAATTTTCCCTTCGTGTTTCATAATTCACAAGTTATCAAGAATGAGGCAGTTTAAATCCATTAATCTCTTTGTTGGAGTTGTCTTGTGTCATATTTTCACCTAAATCCTTCCCGAAGGATTGTTGCTATCTATGGTGCTTATAATGACCCAAGTTCTTAATTTATCCTCCCGGTGAAAGGAGTTTCTCGTCTCCTTGTCCATATCAATCCAATCTTTTGTTTCCGTTAGTGGCAGAATTTCACCTCAGTTTTGAGATGTTTTCCTTAAGCCCACATCAAGCTTACTCTTTTTGTTGTTGGTTTTCCAACAACTCCATTCGACTCTTCTCCTAAAGATGCTTTTCAAGCTCATTTGTGGTAGAAGATGTTGTTTTCTCCTTCGTTCTTTTGATTCCATTATTACTTTTGTTCCAGAGGCATTGTGATGTTGCTCTATTCAACCCATCATTTTGTTTGTCAAGCTCATATTCTTTACCTTCCATTTCCAACCGGAGTGTTGTCGTAATTGACCTTTATTGTTCCTTGTTCCTCTTTTCTAACGGAGTGTTTTCAACTTTGTTCATCTTTGTTGTATTCTTTCTTTCAATTTGTTCAACCTCGCAAGGGTTCTCTGGTTTCACTCGTTTGTCAAAGAAGCAACTTAGTTTTACCTCTCCACTTCCTTTTCCGCTTCTCTCCGGTGCCATCTCAGAACTTGGGACGAGATCCTCTCGTAGTGGTGGAGTGTTGTAACACCCCGAGACTGATGTGCTAGGTGCCTTCCAGGGTTTCCGGGTTTCGTTGTGTGTTTTGTTTCGTCTGTTGCATTCATCTTTGCATCGTGTGCATTGCATCATGTCATCATGTCATCATGTCATATCTTTTTCTGAACTCAAATAAATAAATTGCATAGATCGTTGATCTATTTAAGCCGAGGGAATTCACATGGTGATTCTCTTTATAACATATCCTCCCGATATTAGGGAGCTATATTAAATATTCCTTTATTTTGGAATTCACCTCAACACACTTGCAAAATAATTCCCCATGCCTTTGTCCCATGCATCATCTCCTTCTCCTTTCCTTCTAGTTCTTTCTTCTGCAAGTGCCACTTTCCCCTTCTCAATTAATGTTCATTATTTTCCTATAAATTCTCGACCATGCCTTCAACCTCTCTGTCAAATTTCATCTCGTTTGAAATTGTTTTGGTTAGGGTTAAAAATGGTTCAAGTTTGAATTTAATTCAAACTTGAATTATTTTTACTTCCTTTAAAAATCTCCAAACCAATTTTGTTAAATAGGGCATGAATTCATGGTCATGAGGATATTTTTATATTTCTCATACACCTCCCATTTTCCCCTGTGCTTTTCTCTTTATTTTCTCCTTGTAGAAAATTAGAGAAAAGATAGCTGTAACTTTAGGCCAGCCGCAGCCCACTTGGGCCTCCCTCCAAACCGGCCCACCTAGGCCATCCTCTCCCACAAGCTGAGCTGCCAGGCCTCTCACCACCCCCTCTCTTCTGGGCCGGCCTCTAAGGCCCAGCTGCGTCGCGCGGTAACCCTAGCCCGCACCTGGCTCTCCTCCTAGCGCCGCCACCAGAGAGCCTCGTTCGAACCTCCTCATCTCCTCGATCCCCACAGCACCGTGCCCGAAACCTCTCTCTCCCTCAAGCCAGGATCCCCTCGCTCGTCCTCCTCCACTTCCCGTCGCCCTCCCCGTCCTCAGCTCCTCCTCCACCTCGCCTTGGCGTGCGAGCCCCACGCCCCGCCTCCTCCTTCCACCAGCGCCTCCGGTGATGGCCGCCGCCACTGAGCCCCCAACCTCTGGCATCCCCTGCTGCGAGTCCGGCGCCTTGCTTCTTCCTCGTCAACGGTGAGCCACGCTGCTGCTCCGGCCATGTTCTTCGTCAGATCCGGCGACCTTCGCCTTGGACCCGCCGTCTCCGACCCATTCTGGGCCTGTTTCGCGCAGTCCCTCCTCTGCCTTGGCCTCGCCAAGCCCCGGCTCGCCGGAGCGCCGCCAGGCGCCTGCGTCCTCGCCAAGTCCGTCGCCGCCTCTTGCCTCGTCCCGTCCCTCAGGCACGTCGTCGCCTCCCTCCTTCCTCTCCTGCAGCGCGTCCCCGGCCACCTAGGCCGAAGCCCCCGCTGTTGCGCCTGAGACAGGAGGTCCCCCATGGAGGCCGCCCCTTGCCTCGTCCTCTGCCATGGCTGTAGAAGCGTGCCGTGAGTTGCCGCCGTGCTGCTTCGCCGTCCGTCCACCGTCGATGACCACCACCTTGCCACCGCCTGAGGCTAGTAAAGCCGCGAGCCAGCGCCAAGACCCGCCTCGCCCGTTGGCTGATTCAACCCTCTGCGTGGGCCCCGCATCGCCTCTGCCAGCCCCGTGTTGCTGCTTGCGTCTGCCAAGTTCGATTATGTTTTGCTGCCCCGATCAAGGACGCCAAGTACCAGGATGACGACGACCCGTCAAGTTCATCTATGTGTGTGTGTCACTACGCCGGAGTCCTCGGATCCGTCAAGTTCCATTATGTGATGTACAACTACCGTCGACCTTGAAGACCTTGGATTCACCAAGTTCCTACGACGACAAGTGTGACCCTTCGGATGCGCCAAGTTCGTCTACACAAAAATGCCAAGTACCACTCATGTCGGCAAAACCCGCAAGTCGGACCCCGAACGATCGACGTCTCGAGGACCGATAGTGCCACTACTTCTACTACCGTCGCAAGAATGGGACCGGAGAGTCCGAAGACCCCAAGTACATCCATGATGACCCGAACATCTACAGAAAAACGTGTACCTCTATCGTCGCCATGTACCCCTACTTCCACTACGAACATCCTGAGAACGTCTACTTCCCCTACACCGCATCGAACTTGGTCCGTTCCGACAACACACTCTTCGAAGGTATAACCCCGAGACGACGCCCGTGAATGAATGTTGCGTGTTGTATAACATGCTCGCGTTTGCACCGTGCCCGACGTGTTTCTTGCATGCTACCCGTTGCCATACCATCGTCTCGTGGGACACCCGGTAACCGGGATCACCCCACCATCTCTAGTTATTCTGCTCCCGCCACACCACCTTTTGCACCGGTATCTCCGTGAGCTACCGGAACCGATATGTTACCGTGGCATCATTTTCGGATTCGTTGCCGTGGCACCCCTTTCATTTCCGCCATGGTGACAAATGCTTCATAATAATGCTCTTGTCAACTTTTAATAATAATTGCATAAAACTTGCTCATGCCATCCGCATCATGATAACAACTTCAAGATTGGTTAAAATTGTTGTTGCATTAAATTGCTAATGCATATGGGGATTTACCAGATCGGTTGTTTGTGACATCCGGCCCCATTTAAATTGTTTAGATGGTGTAGTTTTGTTATGTTTCACCTCTTGACATGCTTAACAACATTTAATATTGTTGAGTACATAACCGAGATCAAACTAAATAACTTGAATGTGGTGTTTCGTCAATATGCAACGGAGTTGCATGTTGAGCTCCACTTAATTTGTAGGATTGTTTGTGCACTTTGCCATGCCATGCTTCATTAAACCGGACATGCATCATACTTGTTTGTGCATCATGCCATGCTTATGTGATGGTTGTTTACTATGTTGTTTGCTTCTTTCCGGTGTTGCTTCTTCGGGTTAGTTCCGATAACGTCGTGTTTGTGAGGATCCGTTCGACTACGTCCGTTTGTCTTCTTCATGGACTCGTTCTTCTTCCTTGCGGGATTTCAGGCAAGATGATCATACCCTCGAAATCACTTCTATCTTTGCTTGCTAGTTGCTCGCTCTTTTGCTATGCCTATGCTGCGATACCTACCACTTGCTTATCATGCCTCCCATATTGTTGAGCCAAGCCTCTAACCCACCTTGTCCTAGCAAACCATTGCTTGGCTATGTTACCGCTTTGCTCAGCCCCTCTTATAGCGTTGTTAGTTGCAGGTGAAGATTGAAGTTTGTTCCTTGTTGGAACATGGAGATGTTGTTCCTTGTTTGGAACATGTTTACTTGTTGGGATATCACAATATATCTTATTTAATTAATGCATCTATATACTTGGTAAAGGGTGGAAGGCTCGGCCTTATGCCTGGTGTTTTGTTCCACTTTTGCCGCCCTAGTTTCCGTCATATCGGTGTTATGTTCCCGGATTTTGCATTCCTTACGCGGTTGGGTTATAATGGGAACCCCTTGACAGTTCGCCTTGAATAAAACTCCTCCAGCAAGGCCCAACCTTGGTTTTACCATTTGCCACCTAAGCCTTTTTCCCTTGGGTTCTGCAGACTCAAGGGTCATCTTTATTTAAACCCCCGGGCCAGTGCTCCTCTGAGTGTTGGTCCAAACTGTCAGCTGCCGGTGGCCACCAGGGGCAACTCTGGGATGGCCTACCGGAAGTTTGGACAATCTGAGTGTGCCTTAAGAAAGAGATATGTGCAGCTCCTATCGGTATTTGTCGGCACATTCGGGCGGTGTTGCTGGTTTAGTTTTACCCTGTCGAAATGTCTTGTAACTGGGATTCCAAGTCTGATCGGGTCTTCCCGGGCTAAGTTGGGACACCCCTGCAGGGATTTGAACTTTCGAAAGCCGTGCCCGTTGTTATGGGCAGGTGGGAATTTGTTAATGTCCGGTTGTAGAAAACCTGAAGTTGACCTTAATTAAAATGCATCAACCGCGTGTGTAACCGTGATGGTCTCTTTCCGGCGGAGTCCGGGAAGTGAACACGGTGTTGGAGTTATGCTTGACGTAGGTTATTCTAGGATCACTTCTTGATCATAGTTGTTCGACCATACTTTTGCTTTCTCTTCTCGCTCTCTTTTGCGAATATGTTAGCCACCATATATGCTAGTCGCTTGCTGCAGCTCCACCTCATACCTTTACCTTACCCATTAGATTAAATAGTCTTGATCGCGAGGGTGCGAGATTGCTGAGTCCCCATGGCTCACAGATCCTTCCAAAACCAGCTTGCAGGTGCCGATGAGACCGTGCAGATGACGCAACCAAGCTCAGGAGGAGCTCAATGAAGATCTTGTCCTTTGTGTTGTTTCGTTCTAGTTGATCAGTAGTGGAGCCTAGTTGGGGTCGATCAGGGACCGTGTTGCATTTGGGGTTCTTCTTTTATTTTGGTTCTGTAGTAGGACCTTGATTGTATTTGTGTGATGTAATGCTTTATTCATGTATTTGTGTGAAGTGGCGATTGTAAGCCAACTATGTATCTCTTTCCCTTATGTATTACATGAGTTGTGTGAAGATTACCTCACTTGCGACATTGCTTTCAATGCGGTTATGCCTCTAAGTCATGCTTCACACGTGGGAGATATAGCCGCATCGAGGGCGTTACATTATAGTTACTATGATGTTCAACAAATTGAAGAATTTGTTGCTTTTAAGGGTGCTTACGAAATTGCTTCTTTGATTGAAAAGTATGATGCTACTCTTTACAAATCGGAAAATTTTGCCATACTTAAATATTGCTATGATAATTATGCTTCTAATGCCTATGTTGAACCATATATTGAGTACTATTCTGCTGTCCAAGAAGAGACTAATATTTTTAGGAGTCTATGGAAGAAGAAATTGATGAAACTATGAGCTCATTGGATGAAAAAGATGAGGAGGAGAGGAGGAGAGCGAAGAACAAGAGGAGGAAGAGTGGATTAGCTACCCATGCCCACCTTCTAATGAGAGTAACTCTTCAACTCATACATTGTTTAATTTCCCTTCGTGCTTACCGAAGGATGATTGCTATGATGACTACTATGATCCCGTTGATTTTTTTGAAATATCCCTTTTTGATGATGCTTGCTATGCTTGTGGCCAAGATGCCAATATGAATTATGCTTATGGATATGAACTTGATATAGTTCCTTATGTTAAACATGAAATTGTTGCTATTGCACCCACACATGATAGTCCTATTATCTTTTTGAATTCTCCAAACTACACTATATCAGAGAAGTTTGCTCTTATTAAGAAATATATTGATGGGTTGCCTTTTACCATTGCACATGATGATTTTGATGAATATAATATGCATGTGCTTGCTGCTCCTACTTGCAATTATTATGAGAGAGGAATTATATCACCACCTCTCTATGTTTCCAATACGACAAAATTGCAAGAAACTGTTTATATTATGCATGGGCCTTTACTTTGTGTGCATGAATTATTCTTTTATGACATGCCGATGCATAGGAAGAGAGTTAGACTTCGTTGTTGCATGATATATGTTATTTTGTTCTCACTACTAAATTACAAATCATTGTTAATTAAAATTGGCTTTGATATACCTTGGGATCCGGGTGGATCCATTAATTGAGCACTATATGCCTAGCTTAATGGCTTTAAAGAAAGCGCTGCCAGGGAAACAACCCGGAAGTTTTAGAGAGTCATTTATTTCTGTTGTGTGCTTTTATAAAGTTCAAATATAAAAATAATGTGCCAAGGTTTTCCTTTAGGATGTTTACATTTGCTTGATGGTTTGTACGGTGCAGGACAGAAACTTTGGTTGTAGTGCGAGATTTTACATTTTTAGCTGGAACGTCAAATGGTTCTGATTCGTTTTGCACTGTCTTCCTATACAAATTGTTTATTTTTCCTAATTTTTGTAGAATTTTTCAAGTATCAGAAGTATGGTGAATGTTCAGATTATTACAGACTGTTCTATTTTAGACAGATTCTGTTTTTGATGCATAGTTTGCTTATTTTGATGAAACTATCAATTTATATTAGTGGATTAAGCCATGAAAAAGTTATATTACAGTAGACACAATGCAAAAATAAAATATGAATTGGTTTGCAACAGTACTTAAAGTAGTGATTTGCTTTATTATACTAACGGATCTTACCGAGTTTTCTGTTGAAGTTTTGTGTGGATGAAGTGTTCGATGATCGAGAAGGTCTCGATGTGAGAAGAAGGAAGAGAGGAAAGAGCTCAAGCTTGGGGATGACCAAGGCACCCCAAGTAAATAATCAAGGAGACTCAAGCGTCTAAGCTTGGGGATGCCCCGGAAGGCATCCCCTCTTTCTTCAACACGTATCGGTATGTTTTCGGATTCGTTTCGTTCATGCGATATGTGCAATCTTGGAGCGTCTTTTGCATTTAGTTTTCATTTTTCTTTTATGCGCCATGCTGGTATGAGATAGTCCTTGGTTGATTTATAGAATTATCTATGCACTTCACTTATATCTTTTGAGTATGGCTTTATAGAATGCTTCATGTGCTTCACTTATATCATTTGAAGCTTGGATTGCCTGTTTCTCTTTACATAGACAACCGCCATTTGTAGAATGCTCTTTTGCTTCACTTAAATTTGGAGTGTGGGCATATCTTTCGTAGAAATAACTAAACTCTCTTGCTTCACTTATATCTATTTAGAGAGATGACAGGAATTGGTCATTCACATGGTTAGTCATAAAATCCTACATAAAACTTGTAGATCACTAAATATGATATGTTTGTTTCCTTGCAATAGTTTTGCGATATAAAGATGGTGATATTAGAGTCATGCTAGTGGGTAGTTGTGGATTGTATAAATACTTGTGTTGAGGTTTGTGATTCCCGTAGCATGCACGTATGGTGAACCGTTATGTAACGAAGTTGGAGCATGAGGTATTTATTGATTGTCTTCTTATGAGTGTCGGTCGGGGACGAGCGATGGTATTTTCCTACCAATCTATCCTTCTAGGGGCATGCGTAGTAGTACTTTGCTTCGAGGGCTAATAAACTTTTGCAATAATTATGTGAGTTCTTTATGACTAATGTTGAGTCCATGGATTATACGCACTCTCACCCTTCCATCATTGCTAGCCTCTCTAGTATCGCGCAACTTTCACCGGTACCATAAACCTCCTTATACCTTCCTCAAAACAGCCACCATACCTACCTATTATGGCATTTCCATAGCCATTCCGAGTATATTGCCATGCAACTTTCATCATCATCATATACATGACTTGAGCATTCATTGTCATATTGCTTTGCATGATCGTAAGATAGCTAGCATGATGTTTTCATGGCTTGTCCGTTTTTTGATGTCATTGCTACGCTAGATCATTGCACATCCCGGTACACCGCCAGAGGCATTCATATAGAGTCATACCTTTGTTCTAGATATTGAGTTGTAATATTGAGTTATAAGTAAATAAAAGTGTGATGATCATCAATATTAGAACATTGTCCCATGTGAGGTTATCAAAATAAAAGTGGCCAAAGAAGCCCCCCAAAAAAGAGAGAGGCCAAAGAAGCCTACAAATAAAAGAAAAACAAAAAATGAGAGAAAAAGAGAGAAGGGGCAATGTTACTATCCTTTTACCACACTTGTGCTTCAAAGTAGCACCATGTTCTTCATATAGAGAGTCTCTTGAGTTATCACTTTCATATACTAGTGGGAATTTTCATTATAGAACTTGGCTTGTATATTCCAACGATGGGCTTCCTCAAATGCCCTAGGTATTCATGAGCAAGCAAGTTGGATGCACACCCACTTAGTTTCAGTTTGAGCTTTCATATACTTATAGCTCTAGTGCATCCGTTGCATGGCAATCCCTACTCACTCACATTGATATCTATTGATGGGCATCTCCATAGCCCGTTGATACGCCTAGTTGATGTGAGACTATCTTCTCCTTTTTTTCTTCTCCACAACCACCATTCTATTCCACCTATAGTGCTATCTCCATGGCTAACGCTCATGTATTGCGTGAAGGTTGAAAATGCTGAAGCGCGTTAAAAAGTATGAACCAATTGCTCGGCTTGTCATCGGGGTTGTGCATGATGTGAGTATTTTGTGTGGTGAAGATGGAGCATAGCCAGACTATATGCTTTTGTAGGGATAACTTTCTTTGGCCATGTTATTTTGAAAAGACATGATTGCTTTATTAGTAGGCTTGAATTATTATTGTTTTTATGTCAAATGATAGACTATTGCTTTGAATCACTCGTATCTTAATATTCATGCCATGATTAGATATGTGATCAAGATTATGCTAGGTAGCATTCCACATCAAAAATTATCTTTTTTATCATTTACCTACTCGAGGACGAGCAGGAATTAAGCTTGGGGATGCTCATACGTCTCTGTCGTATCTATAATTTTTGATTGTTCCATGCCAATATTCTACAACTTTCATATACTTTTGGCAACTTTTTATACTATTTTTGGGACTAACATATTGATCCAGTGCCCATTGCCAGTTCATTTTGTTGCATTTTTTTGTTTGGCAGAATATCCATATCAAACAGAGTCCAAACGGGATAAAAATTGATGGAGATTTTTTTGGAATATATATGATTTTTGGGAAGAAAAATCCACGCGAGACGGTGCCCGAGGTGGCCACGAGGCATGGGGGCGCACCTGCCCCCCCTGGGCGCGCCCCTGACCCTCGTGGGCCACCCGTAAGGCAGTTGATGCCCTTCTTTCCCTGCAAGAAAGATAATTTCCGGATAGAGATCGTGTCAAAATTTCAGCCCAATCGGAGTTACGGATCTCCGGAAATATAAGAAACGGTGAAAGGGTAGAATCTGAGTACGCAGAAACAGAGAGAGACAGATCCAATCTCAGAGGGGCTCTCGCCCCTCCCAGGCCATGGACCAGAGGGGAAACCCTTCTCCCATCTAGGGAGGAGTTCAAGGAAGAAGAAGAAGGAGGGGGGCTCTCTCCCCCTCGCTTCCGGTGGCACCGGAGTGCCACCGGGGGCCATCATCATCACCGCGATCTACACCAACACCTCCGCCATCTTCACCAACACCTCCATCACCTTCCCCCTCTATCTACAGCGGTCCACTCTCCCGCAACCCACTGTAGCCTCTACTTGAACATGGTGCTTTATGCTTCATATTATTATCCAATGATGTGTTGGCATCCTATGATGTCTGAGTAGATTTTCATTGTCCTGTCGGTGGTTGATGAATTGCTATGATTGATTTAATTTGCTTGTGGTTATGTTCTTGTCCTTTGGTGCACATCATATGATTGCGTGCGTGGATCACACCCTAGGGTTAGTTGTATGTTGATAGGACTATGTATTGGAGGGCAAGAGTGACAAAAGCTTCAACCTAGCATAGAAATTGATGCATACGGGATTGAAGGGGGACCGATATATCTTAATGCTATGGTTGGGTTTTACCTTAATGAACATTAGTAGTTGTGGATGCTTGCTGATAGTTCCAATCATAAGTGCATAGAATTCCAAGTCAGGGATGACATGCTAGCAGTGGCCTCTCCCACATAATACTTGCTATCGGTCTAGTAAAGTAGTCAATTGCTTAGGGGCAATTTCGCAACTCCTACCACCACTTTTCCACAGTCGCTATATTTACTTTATTGTTTCTTTATCTAAACAGCCCCTACTTTTTATTTACATACTCTTTATTATCTTGCAAACCTATCCAACAACACCTACAAAGTACTGCTAGTTTCATACTTGTTCTAGGTAAAGCGAACGTCAATCGTGCGTAGAGTTGTATTGGTGGTCGATAGAACTTGAGGGAATATTTGCTCCTTTTCCAGCCCAGAATCCCAGCTACCGGCATTCTCCCTCTTCATGTAAACCTTGTAAAATAAGAGAGAATAGGCATAAGTATTGTGACATAATGTGTAATAACAGCCCAAAATGAAACAAATATCGATATAAAAGCATGATGCAAAATGGACGTATCAACTCCCCCAAGCTTAGACCTCACTTGTCCTCAAGCGAAAAGCCGAAATGGAAAAATATGTCCACATGTTTAGAGATAGAGGTGTCGATAAAAAATAAAATACGAACATGAGGGCATCATGATCATTCTTAGAACAGCAACTTATATAATTCTTGTCATATGATTTCTTATGCTAGAGTAATAATTCAATCACAATTTCAAGTCTGAATAGTGAACTTCATTGAAAACTAACAAACTATAATCTCAGTCATTGGAGCAACTACAATTTATCATAACATAGGAAAGACTCAATATACAAGAGCTTTTCAGCAAGTCCACATACTCAACTATCATATAATCTTTCACAATTGCTGACACTCACGCAATACTTATGGGTATGGAGTTTTAATCGGACACAGAGAAAGATAGGGGCTTATAGTTTTGCCTCCCAATGTTTTACCTCAAGGGTAATTTCAACGGTAATAGTTCATGAAAACTCACATCCAATTAGCCATATATACCAGGATCTTTCCAACATACTGTGCTTGCCAAAGGATAAAATGTAAAAAGGAAGGGTGAAGATCACCATGACTCTTATGCAATGTAGGAGATAAAAGTAAAAGATAAGCCCTTCACAGAGGGAAGCAGAGGTTGTCATGTGCTTTTATGGTTGGATGCACAAAATCTTAATGCGAAAGAACGTCACTTTATATTGCCACTTGTGATATGGACCTTTATTATGCAGTCTGTCGCTTTTATTTCTTCCATATCACACGATCATATAAAGTTTATTTTCTCCCACACTAATAAGTCATACATATTTAAAGAGCAATTTTATTGCTTTGCACCGATGACAACTTACTTGGAGGATCTTACTCAATCCATAGGTAGGTATGGTGGACTCTCATGGCAAACAGGTTTAAGGGTATTTGGAAGCACAAGTAGTATCTCTACTTGGTGCTATGAATTTGGCTAGCATGAGATGGAAAGGCAAGCTCAACCATCTTGGATGATCCATGACAATATAATTTATCTCAGATGTAAGAAAACATAACCCATTACGTTGTCTTCCTTGTTCAACATCAACTCTTTAGCATGTCATATTTTAATGAGTGCTCACAATCATAAAAGATGTCCAAGATAGTATATCTATATGTGAAGACCTCTCTTTCTTTATTACTTCCTATTAATTGCAACGATGACCAAAACTATGTTTGTCAACCCTCGACAACTTTTATTCATCATACTTTTTCTATGTGAGCTCATTACTCTCCATAAGACTCACATGATCTCTTTGTTTCTTTTTATTTCTTTCTCTTTTCTCTTATTCCCTTAGGATCATGGCAAAATAATCAAGCCCTTGACTCAACACTAATCTTTATTATATAGCTCACGGACTCGATTACATAGAAGGATTATAAAGCAAAACTCATGACTAGATCATACTAAGAACTTTTATTCTACTAGATCAAGATATTACCAAAAGGATCGAACTAAGAAAAACGGTAAAGATAAAAGTGATGGTGATACGATACCGGGGCACTCCCCCAAGCTTGGCATTGCCAAGGGGAGTGCCCATACCCATGTGGTTATGTCTCCTTTGTTGGTGAAGAAGGTGGAGTTGTTGATGATGGATAGTTCCACATTGAGCGTAGGAGGTCTTCTAACTTGCGGATAATGCCCTTGAGTGTGATGATATGCTCCTTCAACAAAATATTTTCACGTGTGAGATACTTATTTTGTATACAAGCTAACTAAATCATCTTGAAAGCTTCGATCTCTGTTGGGGTAAGAAGATTGTGATCAAGTTGAAGGGTGTCTTCTGTTCCCGGAACTTGGTCCTCCATAGCCTTCTTGATCCCTTCATCATTGTTGATCTCCATGGGTTCTTCTCTCTTCAGCTCTATCTTCATTAGCCAAGCATCGTTGCCCTCATGGTTGGAGGAGGAGGGAGACGACATAGTGCCTGGCCTTGACAACCTTGACAGAAAATAGCTCGAAACAAAGACAGGAGATTTTTGCGTGATACGGGAGTCAAAACCTCCGGGAGATTATATACTAAATTTTTACCGACCAAAATACATGTCGTGTACGAAAACGGAGTCCAGAAAGCACACGAGGTGCCCACGAGGTAGGGGGCGCGCCCTCCACCCTCGTGGAGCCCTCGTGTCCTTCCCGGACTGCTTCTTATTTTTCTATTTTTCTAAATATTCCAAAATGGAGAAATATTGCCTTTAAAACTGTTTTGGAGTCGGTTTACTTACCGTACCACATACATATTCCTTTTCGGAGTCTGAAACATTCCGTAAAGTGTCCCTTATGTATTTCTCTAGGGTTACGGTTTCAATAACATTGGTTTCACCATTTATGGGATTACCTGAGATATAATGTTTGATTCTTTGACCGTTCACCACCTTCGTAATTGTTCCTTCGAAGTTGTTGATTTTTATGGCACCGGAACGATAGACCTCCTCGATAACGTAAGGACCTTCCCATTTAGAGAGAAATTTTCCTGCAAAAAATCTTAAATGAGAGTTGTATAGCAATACATAATCACCTACATTAAACTCACGCTTTTGTATTCTTTTGTCATGCCATCTTTTAACTTTTTCTTTAAACAACTTGGCATTTTCATAGGCCTGGGTTCTCCATTCATCAAGTGAGCTAATATCAAATAGGCTCTTCTCACCGGGAAGTTTAAGATCATAATTGAGTTCTTTAATGGCCCAATATGCCTTGTGTTCTAGTTCGAGAGGTAGGTGACATGCTTTTCCATAAACCATTTTATACGGAGACATACCCATAGGATTTTTATATGCAGTTCTATAGGCCCATAATGCATCACCAAGTTTCTCGGACCAATTCTTTCTAGATCTATTAACAGTCTTTTGCAAAATTAATTTGAGCTCTCTATTACTCAATTCTACTTGACCACTAGACTGTGGGTGATAAGGAGATGTGATTCTATGGTTAACATCATATTTAGCAAGCATTTTATGGAAAGCACCATGAATAAAATGTGAACCACCATCAGTCATTAAATATCTAGGGACTCCAAATCTTGGAAAATAACTTCTTTAAGCATTTTAATAGAAGTGTTATGATCAGCACTACTAGTTGGAATAGCTTCTATCCACTTAGTAACATAATCAACATCAACTAAAATATGTGTATATCCATTAGAGGAAGGAAAGGGTCCCATATAGTCAAAGCCCCAAACATCAAATGGTTCAATAACGAGTGAATAGTTCATAGGCATTTCTTAACGTTTACTAATATTACCAATTCTTTGACATTCATCACAAGATAAGACAAACTTACGGGCATCCTTGAAGAGAGTAGGCCAATAAAAACCAGATTGCAATACCTTATGTGCAGTTCTATCTCCAGCATTGTGTCCTCCATAAGCTTCGGAGTGACACTTGCGTAGGATCTGTTCCTATTCATGCTCAGGTACACAACGTCTAATAACACCATCTACTCCTTCTTTATAAAGATGTGGATCATCCCAAAAGTAATGGCTCAAATCATAGAAGAACTTTTTCTTTTGCTGGTATGTGAAACTAGGTGGTATAAACTTAGCAACAATGTAATTAGCATAATCAGCATACCATGGAGCAGTATGAGAAGCATTTATGACATTTAATTGCTCATCAGGAAAGCTATCATCAATAGGTAGTGGGTCATCAAGCACATTTTCTAACCTAGACAAGTTGTCTGCAACGGGGTTCTCAGCTCCCTTTCTATCAACAATATGTAAGTCAAATTCTTGTAGCAAGAGAACCCATCTAATAAGTCTAGGTTTAGCATCTTTCTTTTCCATGAGATATTTAATAGCAGCATGATCAGTGTGAATAGTTACTTTAGAATCAACAATATAAGGTCTAAACTTATCACAAGCAAATACAACTGCTAAGAATTCTTTTTCAGTGGTAGCATAATTTCTTTGAGCATTGTCTAGGGTTTTACTAGCATATTGAATAACATTTAATTTCTTATCAACTCTTTGCCCTAGAACAGCACCTACAGCATAATCACTAGCATCACACATAATTTCAAAGGGTAAATTCCAATCAGGTGGCTGAACAATAGGTGCAGAGATCAATGCTTTCTTAAGAATTTCAAATGCTTCTACACAATCATCATCAAAAACAAATGGTATATCTTTTTGTAATAAATTAGTCAGAGGCCGAGAAATTTTTGAGAAGTCCTTAATGAACCTCCTATAAAATCCGACATGACCAAGGAAACTTCGTATACCTTTGATGTCCTTGGGACATGGCATCTTCTCAATAGCATCAATCTTGGCTTTATCAACCTCAATACCTCTTTCAGAAACTTTGTGCCCCAAGACAATACCTTCATTAACCATAAAGTGGCACTTTTCCCAATTCAAGACAAGATTAGTTTCTCCACATCTCTGCAAAACTCGATCAAGATTGCTCAAAGCAATCATCAAAAGAAGATCCATAGATGGAGAAATCGTCCATGAAAACCTCACAAATCTTTTCACAAAAGTTAGAGAATATAGCCATCATGCATCTTTGAAAAGTAGCGGGTGCATTACATAGACCAAAAGGCATACGTCTATAAGCAAAAGTACCAAAAGGGCAAGTAAAAGTAGTCTTTGATTGATCTTTGGCTAACACAGGTATTTGAGAGAAACCAGAATAACCATCTAGGAAGCAAAAATGTGTATGTTTGGATAATCTTTTTAGCATTTGATCGATAAAAGGTAAGGGGTAATGATCCTTTTTAGTGGCCTTATTTAATTTACGGAAATCAATTACCATCCTATAACCTGTAATAATTCTTTGAGGAGTCAATTCATCTTTATCATTAGGAACAACAGTAATACCTCCCTTCTTAGGGACACAATGGACAGGACTTACCCACTGACTATCAGCAACGGGATAGATTATACCTGCCTCAAGGAGCTTTAGTATTTCCTTTCTTACCACTTCTTTCATTTTAGGATTCAGCCGGCGTTGATGATCACGAACTGGTTTAGCAGCTTCTTCCAAATTAATTTTATGTTGACATAAAGTGGGAGTAATGCCCTTAAGATCATCAAGAGTATACCCAATTGCAGCATGGTGCTTCTTCAGAGTTTTCAATAATCTCTCTTCCTCATGCTCTGAAAGGTTAGCACTAATAATAACAGGATATATCTTTTTCTCATCAAGATAAGCATATTTAAGAGTATCAGGCAACGGTTTAAGCTCAAACACAGGATCACCCTTGGGTGGAGGAGGATCCCCTAGGATTTCAATAGGTAAATTGTTTTTTAGAATAGGTTCCTATTTAAAGAATACCTCATCTATTTCCCTTCTTTCATTCATAAACATATCATTTTCATGGTCTAGCAAATATTGTTCTAAAGGATCACTAGGAGGTACGGCAATAGAAGCAAGACCAATAATTTCATCCTTACTGGGAAATTATTCTTCACAGAGTTGTCTACTAAATTTAGAGAAATTAAATTCATGAGTCATATCATCTAAACCGATAGTAACAACATCCCTTTTGCAATCTATGGTAGCATTAACAGTGTTCAAGAAGCGTCTACCAAATATAATGGGACAAAAGCTATCTTGTGGGGAACCAAGAACGAGAAAATCAGCAGGATATTTAGTTTTCCCACACAAGACTTCAACATCTCTAACAATTCCCATTGGTGAAATAGATCTCTATTAGCAAGTTTAATTGTGACATCAATATATCTTCTAACTCAACAGGTGCAATATCATGCATAATTTCTCTATAAAGGCTAATAGGTATTGCACTAGCACTGGCACCCATATCACATAAGCCATGATAACAGTGATCTCCTATTTTAACAGAAATAACAGGCATGCCTACCACAGGTCTAGGTTTATCTTTAGCACAAGGTTTAGCAATTCTAGCAGTTTCATCACAGAAATAAATAACATGCCCATCAATATTATCAGACAAGAGATCTTTAACAATAGCAATATTAGGTTCAACTTTAACTTGCTCAGGAGGTGTATAGGTTTTAATATCGCTTTTACGAACCACAGTTGAAGCTTTAGCATGATCCTTTATCCTAACAGGGAAATGTGGTTTCTCAACATAAGCAGTAGGAATAATAGGATCATTATAAGTGACAATCTTTTCTTTAACTTTAATAGGTGCAGCTACTTTTACTTCTATGGGAGGATGATATTTAAACCACTTCTCCTTGGGGAGATCAACATAAGTAGCAAGAGATTCATAGAAAGAAGCTACTATCTCAGAGTCAAGTCCATATTTAGTGCTAAATTTACGAAAAATATTGGTATCCATAAAAGATTTAACACAATCAAAACTAGGTGTCATACCTGACTCCTTACCTTTGTCGAGGTCCCAATCTTCAGAGTTGCATTTAATTCTTTCCAATAAATCCCATTTGAATTCAATAGTCTTCATTATAAAAGAGCCAGCACAAGAAGTATCAAGCATGGTGCGATTGCTATCAGAAAGCCGAGCATAAAAATTTTGAATAATCATTTCTCTTGAGAGCTCATGATTGGGGCATGAATATAACATTGATTTAAGCCTCCCCCAAGCTTGAGCGATGCTTTCTCCTTCGCGAGGCCAAAAATTATATATATAATTGCGATCACGATGAACAAGATGCATAGGATAAAACTTCTGATGAAATTCCAATTTCAATCGTTTGTAATTCCAAGACCCCATATCATCACATAGTCTATACCATGTCGATGCATCTCCATTCAAAGATAAAGGGAAGACCTTCTTCTTAACAACATCTCCGGGTACACCTGCAAGCTTAAATAATCCACAAACTTCATCCACATATATTAGATGCTCATTAGGATGCTTTGTTCCATCTCCTAAAAAGGGATTAGCTAGCAGTTTTTCTATCATACCCGAAGGAATTTCAAAGCAAACATTTCCATTTTCAGTAGGTTCAGTAGGTTGAGGAGCAACTCTTTGCTCTACTAGTCGGGGTGAAGATACCCCGAACAAGCCCCTCAGAGGATTACTTTCCATAGTAACAAGTGACAGTAAATTTCAGCACACTATATAAATTTTTCCTTACCAAATTCCACCTACCAAAGGCGCTTCACTCCCCAGCAACGGCGCCAGAAAAGAGTCTGGATGACCCACAAGTATAGGGGATCTATCGTAGTCCTGTCGATAAGTAAGAGTGTCGAACCCAACGAGGAGCAAAAGGAAATGATAGGCGGTTTCCAGCAAGGTATTCTCTGCAAATACTGAAACAAGTGGTAACAGATAGTTTTGTGATAGGATAATTTGTAACGAGCAACAAGTAACAAAAGTAAATAAGGTGCAGCAAGGTGGCCCAATCCTTTTTGTAGCAAAGGACAAGCCTGGACAAACTCTTATATAGAGAAAAGCGCTCCTGAGGACACATGGGAATATCGTCAAGCTAGTTTTCATCACGCTCATATGATTCGCATTCGGTACTTTGATAATTTGGTATGTGGGTGGACCGGTGCTTGGGTACTATCCTTACTTGGACAAGCATCTCACTTATGATTAACCTCTATTGCAAGCATCCGCAACTACAACAAAAGTATTAAGGTAAACCTAACCATAGCATGAAACATATGGATCCAAATCAGCCCCTTACGAAGCAACTCATAAACTAGGGTTTAAGCTTCTATCACTCAAGAAACCCATCATCTACTTATTACTTCCCAATGCCTTCCTCTAGGCCCAAATAATGGTGAAGTGTCATGTAGTCGACGTTCACATAACACCATTAGAGGAGAGACAACATACATCTCATCAAAATATCAAACGAATACCAAATTCACATGACTACTAATAGCAAGACTTCTCCCATGTCCTCAGGAACAAACGTAACTACTCACAAAGCATAAACATGTTCATAATCAAAGGGGTATTAATATGCATATAGGATCTGAACATATGATCTTCCACCAATTAAACCAACTAGCATCAACTACAAGGAGTAATTAACACTATTAGCAACCTACTAGCACCAATCCCGGACTTGGAGACAAGAATTGGATACAAGAGATGAACTAAGGTTTTGAGAGGAGATGGTGCTAATGAAGATGTTGATGGAGATTGCCCTCTCCCGATGAGAGGAGCGTTGGTGATGACGATGGCGATGATTTCCCCCTCCGGGAGGGAAGTTTCCCCGGCAGAACAGCTCTGCCGGAGCCCTAGATTGGATCCGCCAAGGTTCCGCCTCGTGGCGGCGGAGTTTCGTCCGAGAAGATGGCTTCTTATTTTTTTCCATCGAAAGATTTCATATAGTAGAAGATGGCCACCGGAGGGCCACTAGGGGGCCCACGAGGTAGGGGGGCATGCCCAGGAGGGTAGGGCGCGCCCCCCACCCTCGTGGGCAGGGTGTGGCCCCCCTGGTGAATCTCTCCCGCTGAGTATTTTTTATATATTCTGAAAACGTCTTCCGTGAAGTTTCAGGACTTCTGGAGTTGTGCATAATAGGTCTCTAATATTTGCTCCTTTTCCAGCCCAGAATCCCAGCTGCCGGCATTCTCCCTTTCATGTAAACCTTGTAAAATAAGAGAGAATAGGCATAAGTATTGTGACATAACGTGTAATAACAGCCCAAAATGCAACAAATATCGATATAAAAGCATGATGCAAAATGGATGTATGAGTCCTTTTCTTCAAAGTTGAAGATGGACTTGCTGACGAACGCGGTAGCGAGAGCTAGGCTCGCCACACCAGAGTCTGACTCCTCAGATTCTTCCTCTTCCTCATTTTCCTCAGATTCAGCCTCAGAGTCCATTTCCTTGCCAATGAACGCCCGAGCCTTCTTGGAGCTTCTCTTCTTATGAGATGAGGACCTTGAAGGTTTTGACGACGAGGACTTTGAAGATTTCTTCTTCTTCTTTGAATCATCAGAACTGTAATCCTTGTACTTCTTGTTCTTTAATCCCTTTTCCCACTGAGGACAATCTTGAATGTAGTGTCCAGGCTTCTTGCATTT